>NC_052065.1:84660072-84963103 GCF_903992535.2 Arvicola amphibius | reverse complement strand
AGAAGTTATGTTTCAAAATAATGAGTCTGCTTTTCCAGATATAGAAATAGCAAATATATGATTAATCAAATATGTATCTCTACTTCATTTGTTATACAAAAATATTTCACTGGAAATGGTATGAATTATTTTCCTAAAACTAGTATGCAGCTATGTTAAAAGTGAAGTGCTAACAATAATAATATTTCATGCCCCATTTTATATAGACTTATCATGCTTGTCATTTTAGACTTTGTCATAGTTAATTAAATATATTTTAAGAAATGAGAAAATCTTTATTTCTTCTCATTTCTCTCTAAAACTCATGACCTTTTTTCTTTAATTTTGTTGCACACACACTTTAACAAATACATAAATTCAACTTTCTGAGTTTATTTAGTGTTGCTTGTGTGTATATACTTTTAGAACTGACCACTTAGTAATGGATACCCTGCATCTGCTTATAATAAAATGAATTTCATTATACTTCTAAAAAGAATACTTATTTGCACTTCAAAATATTATTAATTTATATTTTTAATAATTATTTTAAGTGTTTATTCAGTTTTGAAAATTACATACATGCAAATAATGAAATATGATATATTCCTTCATTTTCCCTCCAAGTTCACCTGTATCTTCCCCAATATGCCCTACTCCTAACTTTATGTCTCTACTTTCGTTATGACTTAACTAACACCTGTTAGTGCTACCCATATGTAGAGTATGAAGCCATGCATGAGAGCATGGGAAACTTATTAATGGACATGTCCTCAATAAATAATGATTTCTCCACTCTGACCCAGAGACTTTCACTGCCAATAACTCCATAAATGTGGTTTGGGATCTGAAAACTATCTATATAATTTGTATTGAGATTTTGACTGATTTAATCTCATGTAGATCTTCTGGAAGTAACTGCAGTTCCATTGAGATTATTACTGAATAGCTATATACTTTGAAAGCATTTGGTAACACTTCCAGTCTTTAGAATCTTTTTTCCTCTTCCTCCATGATGTTTCCTGAGTCTATATGGTAATGGAATTAATATAGCTATCTCATTTAGGGCTGAGGATTCACTCTTTTACTCTGAACACTTTGACTGCTCATGCATCTCTCAATTGACTTCTTCCCATGAAAAAAATGGAGTACCTCTGACAGGGGTTTAGAACAGCCAAATTCTATGAGTATAAATATAAATATTTAGAAGGCAATTTAATATTATGACCACTGAACAAAATAACTCACAATTAGCCAAAGCATAGAGAATTAGTATCTGCAAAATAATCAGCCACAAATGAAGAATTGATATTGCACCATTATTATACCCTTTTTTATAAGACATAGTGACTGCTGATAATGAAGAGGAAGAGGAGAAAAAACTTTGAGAATCTGAACCACAGTAAAATTGTCTCTTCTGGATATAACATGAATGTTGCACTCATGAACACACAGAAGCTGTGGTTTTCTATAAAATATCTTCACAAATGAAGCCAGTCAACAATTCAGCATGAAGGGAGAGTGGGGATCTTATGCCTTTTCCATGACCTGAGGATTTCTTGACAGTTAATAGACACTAATAGAATGAGAGTTGGGTTTTACGGGGAGGCTTTGAGACACAGTTTCTCTTTGTAACAGCTCTGGATGTCCTGGAACTTACTCTGTAGATCAGGCTGGCCTTGAACTCACAGAAATCCACCTGCCTCTGCCTCACAGATGCTGGGATTAAAGGTGTGCACTAGCACCACCTGCCAAGAGTGGGTTTTTTTTAAAGAAAATGAACGCTGGAAGGTAGATCATGCTACAGTGGATGACCACATACCCATTTCTAAGAATATATATGCAACAGAAACTAGACATGATATCTTTAAAAAAATTAAAAGACATGATGTTGAATGTGTATGTTTATAATGTGGAGATAGATTTGAAAGAAGTTGAAAGAAGGTAATGTGTATGATCACAATAGATTGAAAAAATTTCTAAAAAAATTGAAATAATTTTTATAAAATATGAATGTGAGAAAGAGACTTTTATCAAGGAGATAAAAGAGGGAAATGGTAGCATAATCAAAATGCAACCTATACATGTATGAAGTTGTCAAAATCAAATTTAATGAGTTATTAAATTTTCAAATACCTTACCCTCTCTGACAAGGGAGTGAAGGGGTGGTTTGGGTGGAAGGTCAGGGGAAGAGGAGAAAGGGAGGGAGTAGAAACTGGCATTGGTCTATAAAATGAGGATTGATTTAAAATAGATAGATAATGGATAGGAGATAATGGGCCAGGCGGTATTTGAATGAATACAGTTTCAGTGTGATTATTTCAGGGGTTAAGCTAGTTAGGCAGTGGGACACAGCTGGCTCCTCTCCAACAGAGTGGTGCTTAAATGTGGTCTACTAACTCCATGTAAAACCTAAGAAGGCTTAAAAAGAAATTCTAGACCAGAAAAAAAATACAGAGTTTAACACAGATTCTTGCTGTTTGCTGGCAACTTGCAACAGTTGCTTTAAGAGAGATTTTCCTGATTCGGATGTAACAGGAAAAAAAAGCTGTGATGGTTTGAAAATGCCGGCTTTCTGCCAGCATAATCTCTGGTTTCTGTGGGAGACAGAGCGTTTGCATGGGGTTTGTGAGTAAAGTGCTACAGCTTCCTTGATGGCAATGTAGACTGCTGTGTGCCTGGAACTGTGTGAGGTTCGGGGCACCAAATGGCTCTGAGGCAGGAGCGGATCCACCATGCTGAATTGTGCTGATCTCAGGAAGGAACTATCATAATTTTCATAATAACAGCTCAGTTAAGGTTTAGACTGGGCAGGAAACAGGTGGTACCATATTACCCCTATATGGCACAATGTAGGTTTTTTAGAAGTGCTTAGCATTTTAAGAAGTGGTCCTGTATAGTAAAGAATTACATTTTCACAATAGGACAGATTCAGACATAAAAGACCTCTAAATGGGTTACAGTGTTCAATAAATGTACGTAGGCTTAGAAGAGAAAAGATAGAGTATACAGACTCATAAAATAAAGTTAATGATTTAAAAGTAAAGGGGGGGGTAACGTCTTTAAAGAGACAGAATACAGATAGTCATAGATAAAAAAATTAAAAAAAATAAGCCACGCAAAAATGGAAAATACAGAGAAAGTCTGGATCCTGTGTATTATTGGGTTTTCTTTAATTTTGTGGACTGTAAAGGAGCTAAATGCAGAGAGACATTTCATTATATGGGCTACTAAGCTAAACCAGCATGTATGTATATTATAAAGATATCTTGACTTCAAAATTTGGGTCTAAGGATATGGTGCTTTGGAAAAGTTGTTCTTCTTTGGTTTTCACAGAAGATGTATGATAGAACATGTCCTCCTGAATGGTTGCTGTGAATACCCTCAAAAACTTACTTTGCTCAACTGCTGACTGAGATGACCCAAGCACATATGATACACCATAAAAGACCTTATTAATAGCGCCCCCATACAGTACAAAGCATCTTGGAGAGAAAAAACTGCACCCATATCCCCAAATATTGTTTATAAATGTTCTTTTACATTTGAAGGGAGATATGATATAGATATGAATAATTTGCATTGGTATAAGTTTTGCTTTATTTATATAAATTGAAGGTCAATCTTGTTAAATGTATATATGTGCTCTTGATAAAAATATTGTGATTGTGTAGTTCATTTAAAAATGTAATATATAATTAAGAAATATAGGTTAATAGATAATCATCAATAATAGTCAAGCTTGTAGTCATGTTAATTAGATTTTCTAGATATATAGAGATATATTTCAGTTAGATAGGCATTCTTCATATCTTTCAAAGACTATAGAATATAGCATTTTAAATGTTTTAATAACTTAGGCATTTTCATGACAATGAGACACATTTCCTCCTGGCAGTACCAATCTACTTCAAGAGGAAGATGGGCATCGAAGAGGCTCCTTATGGAGTTGGTTAGCCATTTGGACAAGAAACTGCTCTTGCCTGGACTGATTCACTGGACATGAAGTACCCACAGTGAGATGACTGCTGAACTTGCCTAAAGATGAGATGATCTTTCGCAGTTCATGTTTCATGAAAGAGTCTGTGAGACATTCTGCAGAATACAGAAGAAAGTAACTGAACTGTCTTTAACATTTCCTGCTTCATGCAAATGTCTGCTGGATACAATGGGCCTGAAGGCTGAAGATGGATGCCCCAATGATACAGAGGAACTTTTGGTGACTGTCCAGGCAGCTAGATATCTGTCATTTCTAGAGTTTTGGAAGTTGCTTACAATGCACTTTCCATTTACTTAGGTAAAATTGTATCCTTCTGGAGTCTTTGGTGTAGTTGAAGAATAGATAGATAGTTATAGTTTTCCTTTGTTATGATAAAAGATAAAATAGATATAAATATTGTAACTGTAATTCTTGCTTGATAACTATTTTGTTTTATGTAATTTTACTATGTTAAAGTGAAAGCCTTTTTTTCCAAATAGAAAAAAGGGGAAATGGTATAGTAGGTCCTTTTGTATTTGTGTTTCTTTCATTGGTTGAATAAAGAAACTGCCTTGGCCTTTTGATAGGGCAGAATTTAGATAGGTGGGGAAAAGAAAGGAGAATTCTGGGAAGAAGGGAGGTGTGGCAGATGCCCTGATTCTCTTGCCCAAGATGGATGCTGGCTAGACTCATGCCAGTAAGCCACAGTCAGGTGGTCATACACAGACTTAATAGAAATGGGTTAATCAAGATGTGAGAGTTAGCCAATAAAAGGCTAGAGCTAATGGGCCAGGCAGTAATTTAATTAATATAATTTCTATGTGGTTATTTCAGGTGTAAGCTAACCAGGCGGCAGGATACAGCCTGTTCCTTCATACAACAATAGACAGACAGACAGACAGACAGACAGACAGACAGACAGATAGATAGATAGATAGGAAGAGAAATCAGCAGACTGGCATGGGACTGTAAACCTAACTAAAAGACCACTTACTGGAACTCTACTAGAGCTGAATTAATAGAGATTTTATAGAAGTTCTCCATAACTTCATTCAGAATGACTATCAATGTCTCAGCAAGGAATAGTGAAACTGTGAAGTACAGGCTTTATAAAGTGCTTTTGTGGCACCAGTCACCTCTGGCTGCTAACTCTGTGGGATCTCAACAACAATGCCAGAGCAGATTTTGCCTTGGTTATCAGCTATTCCTATGCATACCAACAAACAACAACAATCACAAACCACTCCTACACAAAATGGAATTAGCAGCCCATAAGTAAAAAGGAAGAACACAATTGGTAAAAACCAATATGGAATATAAATTGGATGAAGACAAGGAAGACAACCGAGATGATCTGTGCCGGAGGCAAAAAACAAGGTTAGTGGTTGCTTTATCTTATAAGTTCTTTTCCTCCCAACAATTACTTCTTATCTATGTAACACTCTAAATCAATGTAGAAGATTAACACTGTGCTTTTCTGGTTTATAATATTTGAGTATATATCTTTATCCCCTCTTCTTAGTCTACCATATTTCATATTCCCCTATTATTTTCTTTTACCTTTATTATTCATGCTGCTATATTTTCCTTATCCTCTACTTTCATTCTTACAACCAAATAATAGTAATTACTCTAAGCATCACTTTTTACCTTTTTTTCCTTTTTTCCTCCACACTCATACCTACAATAAACTAACATATTAGTTTATACTGTACTACTGGGGAATTCCCAGCACAAAAACAAAAGTTCTTTGAAAGAACATGACAACCTGTCTTATCCAAAATTCAATAACAATGATCCCAAATAAAAATGGCTCAAACAAAATTTCATTTGCATACTTCAAATTATGTTCAATAAACTAAAAAATGTCATAAATATTTTCCAGAATAACATAGAAACAATCCCAAAAAATAAGGAAGTCCATTCATGGCATAAAAGTAGAATTCAGTATAGAAATTTAAAATGCTGAAGAAAATCCAAACTGAAATAATGGGAATGAAAAACAAATTGGTTAAATAAAAAGTCAGTCAAAAGTCTCACCAATAAAATAGATCAAGTAGAAGACAAAATACCAGATTTTGGGAACACAATAGTTTAAATGAGTTTGTCTCTAAAGGACAATGATTAATTTTTTAATGAATGAAAGGAAAACAAGATGAATTTTTAAATCGACATGAAAGAAACTTATACATTATAAAAAGGCAAATGACATATGAGGACAATAATTCTTGCAAAAGAAATATAAAATATTTTCATTAAAATCATAGAGGTAATTTTCTCAAATATAGGGAAAGACAAGCACATCTAGATACAAGAGACAGAAAACATAAAATAGGTAAGTCAAGAAAATAAATGTCCTATGTCATTTATTTTATTTATATAGTAAAACCACTGGCTGTACAGAACAGTTAAAATATATTAAATATATATTAAAACATGCAAAAGAAAAGGGAAACTACACACATAAAGGTAGGTCCATCAAAATAACTGAAGACTTTTCAATCAAAATCGTAAAGGCAGGAAAGGCTGGGAATAATGTGCTTCTAATTCTGAAAGCATGCTACTTCCAGTCCATCTTGACATATTTGGCAAAGTGATCTGACATCAATGAAAGCAAAAGTAAAACTTCTAGTTATGAAATCAAGTTATAATAATTTATAGCCACCACAAAGACATTCTTATTTATTTTAAATTTTTATTGACTTTGTGTATCTACCACAGTTCCCCTTCCCACCCCCTTTTTTTACTACTCCCTACCTACCTCCCATCCACTGTTCCAAGAGGCCTCCAATAAGGACTCAACAAAGTCTGTCACATCACTTGAAGCAGGACCAAGGACTTTCCCCTTGTATCTATGCCAAGCATGTTATCCCTCCGTAGGGAATGGGCTCCAAATAGCTAGCTCATGCACAAAGGATAGACCCTGGTCCCACTGTCAGGGGCCCTTCAAACATACCAGGATATACAACTGTTACCTACATGCAGAGGGCCTAGTTTGGTCCCATGTAGGCTCCCCAGCTGTTGGTCTAGAGTCGTGAATTCCAATGAGCTTTGTTTAGTGTTACGGGAGCTCCTTCTGCTCCTTCAGCCAATAGTCGCTGAGATACCAGCCCATTGGGGCGTGGTCTCTCTCTCTTTAAAATAGCGGCCACTTCCCTCCATTCTCTGTCTGGCTTCCAACTCCTCTTCCAGCGACTAGGCTCCCTTCCTGATTGCACAGAGGGCTGTTGGCTGGGATGGTGATCTGTAAGTTTTTCCCCTTTAAATAAATAACCATTCTATTAATCATAATTCCAAACTGGTGTGGGATTGTTTGTGATTTATGCCTTCATCTGGCGCCTGAACGTTTGGTTTTTAGGACTCCTCCTTCCCCTGCTAGGCTGCCTGCTGCCAGCTCGGCTTGGCGTGAGCCCTCCCTCCCTCAGCCGTGGACTGTGCCTTGTGTGTGGAGCCAGCAGTTTAATATATATAATCACATAGTGGCTTTTCTTGCTGAAATTCTTCATATTTTCCCTTTACACGACTCAGATTGCCTTCAAGTCCCCACGCACCCTATCTTTTGCCTCCCCACGTGGATTTAAAACCCATGGACTCACACAGTCTCTGCCTGACTGGCCTACTCTTTTCTGAGATGTTTTTAAATCTCCCTTCCAAGTGCAGGGCTTAAGTGGTGCGAACCAGAGCGCAAGCAGTTGCCGAAAACTGCAACCCCTCAGGGTGACTGTGATGTGGAGGCATACGCGGCTTCCGGGTTGCTCTTCTCTACCCCTGGATTCTGGGTTTCTGGTTCTGTGTATGGAATTGATTTAATTACATTTTCTTTGTTGAGCAACTCGCATTTCCCAGTTTTTAACAAATACTAAGGCAGACACTGAAACAGGACCCCGTTTTTGTCACCTTTGCAGTGGTTCTAGTCATGACTCTGCAACAGACCCACCTGCTGGATAATAGGTAATATGGCAGTTTTTGTTTCCAATGCAAATTTTCCTGTATTGTTTACTAATACAATGGATCATATCATGCAAGGTTTATATGACTTAATTTACTGGTTACTAGGTGTCAGTATTCTTTTGAATATTCTATCATTAAGGAAGAATATGGCACTCCTAAGACCCATACAATCTTTACTAGAAACTCATACAGGTCAGGAGATTCAGGATTTAAGAGAGACCATAATAAAAAAGACTTGAAATGATTGAAGAAATTATTGGAGCTGGTGAACAGAGTAAGAAGGCACAAGGACAGGATATAATGCCACCACCAGCTATTAGAACTGGCTTACACAGGGTTTTAGCGACATACCATGTAATTTATTCTGACAAAGTGTTAACTTCTAAAGGCTCAAAGGGAGTCAAAGAAGCTAGATGGTCGCCAATAGGAATGAATGATCTAAAAGAAATTGAGCAAGCTGTCATTAATTATGGCTTGCACTCTGCATTTGTTAGGGAAATGATAAGGACTTGGGCTTCTAATGTCAGAGATACCCCCCATGATTTCTTTCAGTTAGTGTCTGCAGTTTTAGATGATGGACCTTCCTTGATGTGTGGAATTTATTTCAGAGAAGAATACAAACATATGCAATAGCAAGGAAGAGCAAAAGGTGTGGAGGTTTCCCAAGATCAAATTCTTGGTGTTGGAGCATATGCTGATCCACAGGTCCAAGCTCTTTATGACGAAGAAGTATTGTCATTATGTCACAAGGCAGCCTTAAATGCTTGGAATAGAATACAAGATCCAGGGAAAAGGGTTGAATAATATACCAGGATTAGGCAGGTACAGAGAGAAGCCTTTGTTGACTTTTTGCAAAGATTATTTAAGGCTCTGGACATAGGGGTAATGGACCCAGAAGCTAGACGAATACTTCTTGAATCTCTAGCTTTTGAAAATGCAAACATAGATTGCAAAAAGATAATTGGGCCTTTAAGGTCTAGATCAGCACCTATGGATGAATGGATTAAGCATATGATGAATGTTGAGATGTTTAGCTATAATGATGAATCTTGGGTAGGAGAAGCGATTTCCAAAGCAATGAGTAGACATCAAACTGCCAGGTGTTTTAATTGTGGTAAATTAGGACATCTGAAAAGGGATTACAGGCAAAGAATTTTTAGGAATAATATCTCCTCTGGGAATGACAATAATAGGAGACCTTGGCCTTCATGTATATGTAGGAGATGCAGTAAAGGCCGACATTGGTCCAACGAATGCAGGTCAACAACAGACAGACAAGGCAACCCAATACCATTGGGAAACTCCTTGAGGGGCCTCTCGCAGGCCCCCAAGCCAACAGTGGCCCAGTCATTCCCAGTCACAAGGGAGAATGTGCCTCACCAAGAAAATTAAAAGCTCCAATTTCTGCTGTAAAAACGTAATACTGGTCTAAAGGATGAATTACATGTGGAGGATGAGTAAAAAATTCCAGTAGGACAGAGTAAACATATATTTTGGCAGACTTCTATTAACGATCAAAGACCAAAGCTAAGAGTCTATATAAATGGCATTTTTATTGAAGGCTTATTAGACACAGGTACGGATGTAACTATCATTACTCCAGAATCTTGGCATCTGAATTGGCCTCTTCAAGAGGTGGACGTTCAGTTCCTAGGAATTGGAACCCTATCTCATGTAAAACAAAGCACAAGATGGGTTGAATTCATAGGGCCTGAAGGGCAAATAGAAAGACTAAGGCCATATATAGCCAATATTGCAATAAATTTATGGGTCCATGACCTGCTACAGCAATGGAATACCTAGATTAACATTCCTGTAGTTCCAGGAACTCATAATTCTGGGAAGGATATGATGAGGTATTATAGAAAAAGGTCACCAGCCATTCAGGCTGTACAAGAACATACAGCAAATAGCAAACCTTTAGAGGTACCAGCAGCCCTACCTTTAAAATGGCTAACTGAAAAGCCAATATGGATCAAACAGTGGCCTCTAGCTGAAGATAAGTTACAGGCATTGGAACAGCTGGTACAAGAGCAACTAGACGCTAACCATATTTAGGAATCTACCAGCCCTTGGAATTCTCTTGTGTTTGTTGTAAAAAAGAAATCTGGTAAATGGAGAATGGTGACAAATCTAAGAGCTGTTAACAAGATAATTCAACCTATAGGCCCACTAAAATCTGGAATTCTTTTGCCTTCTCTATTACCAAAAAATGGCCTCTTATTGATTTGAAAGATTGTTTTTTCACTATACCTTTACAAGAAAAGGATAGAGAAAAATTTGTCTTCATGGTGCCTACTTATAATAATTCTCAGCCTCTAGGAGATACCAGTGGACTGTCCTCCCACAGGGTATGCTCAATAGTCCTATATTGTGCCAATATTTTGTAAGTAAGCCATTGGAAATAATTTGTAAGCAATTTCCCAAGTCCATAATTTATCACTACATGAATGACATTTTGTTATCTGATTCAAATAAAGATCCTTTAGAAAGGATGTTTGAAGAAGTAAAGAAAGTCTTGCCTAAATGGGGATTACAAATTGCCCCTGAAAAGATTCAAAGAGGAAATTCTGTTAATTACCTAGGTTACAGAATAGGGTTAGAGAAAATTAAAATGTAAAAGGCACAAATTAGGAGAGACTCGTTACAGACTCTTAATGACTTCCAAAGATTGTTAGGAGACATTTCCAGTCTACAAACAGCTGTTGGGATAACACCTTATCTAATAGTTCATTTAAACAAAACCTTAGATGGTGATAAAGATTTAAACAGTCCCAGAAAACTGACAGCTGAAACAGAAAAGGAACTGACAATGATTGAGGAAAAATTACAGGCCCATAGTGTCCAGCAGACTTTTCCATGAAGTAGAAAATTTCAAAGATAGGTCTGCATATATTGGCAGTGTGTCAGTCACTTTCTTTTGTATCCTGCAGAATGTCTCACAGACTCTTCTAACAAACTCCATAAGGAGCCTCTTCAATACCCATCTTCCTCTTGAAGTAGATTGGTACTGCTCGGAGCAGATGTGTCTGACTGTCATGAAAAGTCCTAAATTTTTAAAAACATTTAAATGCCATATCTGAAAGATTTGAAGAATTCCTATCTAACTGTAAGTTATTTCTATATATTTAGAAAATCTGACTAACATGACTACAAGCTTGACTATTATAGATGACTATCTATTAACCTATATTTCTTAATTATACATTACATTTTTAAATGAACTACAGAATCACAATACCTTAATCAAGAGCAGAAATATACTTATAACAACACTAAACTTAAATTTGCATCAGTAAACCAAGATCCATACCAAAGCAAATTATTCATCTCTATAGTATATCCCCCCATTAAGTGTAAACAAACAATTATAAACAATATTTTGTAATATGGGCATATTTCTGTCCATACTACTTCCTGCTGTTTGGGGGTACTGTTAATAAGTTCTTCCATGGTATATCCTGTGTGCTAGCTTCATCTCAGTCAGCAGTTGGGCAAAATAATTTTTTAAGGGTGTTCACGGCAACCTTTCATGGGGTCATGCTCTATCAAACAAAATTAGCCTGGAATGAATTCACAGGTTCTCATCCTCTGTGGAGACAAAAGAAGAACCTCTTTTCCAAAGGAACATATCATTAGACCCATATTCTGAAATCAAGATACCTTTCGAATATATATGCTGGTTTAGTTTAGAAATCCTCCACATCAAATGTCTCTCTGCAGCCAAAAAATTCAAAGATAACACAATAATATACATAATCCAGAGTCTCTTTGAATTTTCCATCTTTACGTGGTTTGTTTTTACTCTATTACTTTTTCTACAGGCTTAATCTATGAGTATCTGTACTCTGCCTCTTTAAAAAGTATTTTGTTTTGTTTTTATAAACAATTCTTTTTATAATTATACTCTTTTTTCTCTCTCTCTGAAGCCTTCATATGTTTATCTAACACTATGACCCATTTATAGGTCTTTTTTTATCTGGATTTGTCTTTATTGCACATCTTTAATTATTTTTTGACCAGAAGCACTTCTTAAAATACTAAACACTTAGGAAATAAGCTGTAACATCACTAGGGTACAAATGGTACTACCTGCTTGCTGTGCTCATTGAGACATGGAGCTCGAAGCTGCTCGCTGGTTCTGAGAGCCACACACACCACCCCATTTCCAGGCACAGAGCCTGTCCACATTGCTATCAAGCATGCTGGAGCATGGTGCTCACAAACCCCTCCAAATACTTGGTATCCCAAAAGAGCCAGAGTTTGTGCTAATAGCTCTGGCCACAGCTGGGAAGCTGCCATTTTGAAACCATGCAGCTGCTAGTGCTGAATCAGTAAGACCTCTCTTAAAGAGGCTGCTGCACACCACCAACAAACAGCAAGAAGCTGTGTTAAACTTTGTATTTTTGTGTCTAAAATTCCTTTTCGAGCCCTCTCAGGTTTTAAATGGATTTAGTCCACCACATTGAAGCCAATCTGTTGGATGAGGGACTAATTCGTTCCCTGATGCTTATCCCCAAAATAACCACACAGATACTGTATTAATTATATTACTGGTTGGCCCATTAGCTCTAACTTTTTGTTGGCTAACTCTTACATATTAATTTAACCCATTTCTAGTAATCTGTATATCACCATGTAGTCATGGCCTACCAGCAAAGATTCAGCCCATCTATCTCCAGTGGCAGCCCCATGACATCTCTCTGATTCTACCCTTCTTTCTCCCAGAATTTAGTCCTACTTTCCCTACCTGCCTAATTTCTGCCTTGCTATAGGTCCAAAGCAGTATCTTTATTCATTAATGGCAACACAGCAAACAGTGGTAACTTGCACGTCAGTACTTTTAAAATGTATTGAGTCTGGATTATGTGTTCTTTTGATGATTAATTTCTTGAGTTCTTTGTATATTTTGGAGATCAGACCTCTGTCTGATATGGGGTTAGTGAAGATCTTTTCTTATTCTGTAGGCTGTCATTTCTATTTTGACCATGTCCTTTGCTTTACAGAAGCTTTTCAGTTTCAGAAAGTCCCATTTATTACTTGTTTCTCTGTGTCTTTGCTGCTGGGTTATATTTAGGAAGTGGTCTCTTGTGTTAATGCATACAAGTGTACTTCCCACTTTCTCTATTATAAGGTTCAGTGGGGCTTTATGTTGAGGTCTTTGATCCATATGGACTTGATTTTTGTGCATGGTGATTGATATGGCTCCATTTTCATTCTTCTACATGTTGATATCCAGTTATGCCATCACCATTTATTAAATATGCTTTCTTTTTATTATATATTTTTTGCTTCCTTGTCAAAAATCAGGTGTTCAAAGGAGTGTGGATTAATATCGGGATCTTCTATTCTGTTCCATTTGTCCTCCTTTCTGTTCTTATGCCAATACCAGGCTGTTTTTAGTACTGTAGCTCTGTAGTAGAGTTTGAAGTCAGGGATTGTGATGCCTTGAGTATAGTCCTAAACAGAGAACTCTTAACAGAGAAATCTAAAATGGCTGAAAGACCCTTGAGAAAATGTTCAACATCCTTAGTCATCAGAGGAATGCAAATCAAAACAACTCTGAGATTTTATCTTACACCTGTAAGATTGGCCAAGATCAAAAACACTGATGACAACTTATGCTGGAGAGGTTGTGGGGAAGGGAAACACTTCGCATTGTTGCTTGGAATGCAAGCTGATACAGCATTTTTGGATGTCAGTGGGGCAATTTCTCAGAAAATTAGAAAAGAATGGCCACCTTATCAAAAAAATGAGTCTGATAGATTATTGAGGTTGTTAAAGTTGGACTAAAAGCACTTTGAATTATGATATTGACATGCAGGTATGGGGGTAAAGGTGTCATAGGGTGGTTTAAATGATAAATATCCATTGTAAGCTTCCTTCTTTGAACATAAATCACCAGTTTGTGGCACTGTTGAATGAGTTGGTGAAGCCTTGTTAGCTTCACAACACTCTCAGTTTGTCCCCCTGTGCTTCCTTTTACATATGAATAATGAACAAGTACAATGAACATTTTTATCTTCTTTTTAATTTGATTTTTATTTGTTATTTGTGTCTTTATCTTTATGCATCTTGATTCTATTCATTTTCTGTCTCTTTGTATCTGCCCTCTGCCCTTGCAACCTCCCACTCAAAATAAAATAAAACAAAATTTAAGAGAAAGAAGGAAAAATCTTATCATGGAAGCTGTAGTGTGACACAATAAGTCATGCAGTAACCATTTCATCCATATATCTTTACATGAAAGTATTCATTGCAAAGAGTCACTGGTCTTGTTTGAGGCCTTTGATTTCTGCTATACTATTAGTGTTGGGCCTTCAGTGGGACTCTTTTTGAGTATGCTGTTGTTGCCCTATGTCATGGAGATTCTGCAGCTTTGGGTCTGCAGGAGAGCCCCTTCACATGTACTAGTAGATCATAGATGGGGTGGTTGTTGGTGTTGGCCAACTCATAACTAAGGTTCAGGGTTTGGGTAGTTACAGGGTTGATAAGGCCACAATTTCTCCCCTTTTCTCATTATCAGGGTGAGATCTCTAGCATTGCCCTGGCTAGTTTATCTCTTGCAGCAATGAGCAAGGTGTGGGACCAGTTATCCTGATTTAACATCTTTGGGGTCAGCTCTTCCATACTTACATATTTTCAAGGACAGCTTTATTGTACTGCCCAGGAAAGGTGTAGGGGCCATTCTTCCTAGTGCTTCAATTGGCAAGGAGCAGGAACAGCTCTCCACATCTGATAACCTTGGGACCAATTCTCTCAACAGTGGAATATTCCTAAAACTGTGTGAATATATGTCATTGTGATTGGTTTAATAAAGAAGTTGAATGGCCAATGGTTGAACAGAATAAAATGAGGTAGGAGAGCCAATTAGAGAATGCTGGGAAGGAGAAGGGCAAAATCAGAAGTCACCAGCAGACCTACAGAGATGCATTGTGGGCATGCCTACTAAGAAAAGGCACCAACATACATGACAAAACACAGATAATAAATATGGATTAATTTGAATGTAAGAGTTACATAGTAATAAGCTCGAGCTATTGTCTGAGCACTTGTAATGAATATTAAGTCTCTATGTCAGTTATTTGGGAACTAGGGGGAGGGAGAATATGTCCACCATCACCCACTGCTACAAGCAGTGAGAAGATGGGTGGGGGCAGGGCATCTATCCCTGACCCACAGCGCCATATGGCATATGAGGGGCAGAGCCAGAACTCTCATACTTATGTTCCTGGGCACTTCTGCACCCCCATCAATAAGGTCAGCTCTATTGTGCTGCTGAGTTTAGGTGCAGGATCTGCTTTCCCAAGTGCTACAGCTGGTAAGAGGGAGGGTCAACTCCCTCATCCACCAGAAGTAGCAGGGGCAAGTGGGGGAGGAGCATGTTTCCCTTGTATTCACCACCACATGGTAAATTAGGTGGTATGGCCAGTTATCTCACTCATACATATGTAGTCAGCTCACTTGTGCCTCTTTGACCAGGGTCAGCTCTATTATGCTGCCTAGGTGAGGAGCAGGGCCCACTTTACTTGGTTCTATAGCTGGTAAGGGATAAGGTATCTTTCTTATCTGTTGCAGACAGTGAGAGGTAAAGAAGGGCATCTCCTTCCTGCCCACACTATCACATGACAGATGAGTAGTGAGGACAATTCTCCCATAGTCATATCTTTGGGGCTGGCTCATCTATACCATTACCAGCAGTGTTGGTTCTATTGTGCTGCTGATGCAAGGTTCAGGGTCTGATCTCCTGATTGCTGTAACTACTGCGAGGCAGGGAAAGCTTTCCTGATCATATGACCTCAGGGTAAACTATTCCACCTTCCTTAGAAATTTAGGTGTGGGAGGAATGACATCTTTCCTTTGCCTATATCACCACACCACAGATGTGGAAAGTAGTACTAACTATGCCCTTCTCACACCCTTTGGACTGGCTGGCCCATGCCTCTGTGTATAGATTCAACTCTATAGTTCTTTCCAGACAGTGCAGGGCTGTTTCTCCTAAATGGTACAGCTTTTGAGGGGTTAGGTCAGGCCCCACACCTGCTGCAGGTGTCAAGGGATAGAAGGCATCTTTCTTTTACCCATGCCACCATATTTGGAAGATTAGAGGGACACAACCTATTTTCACACCCTCAGAGCCAGCTCTTCCATGTCACTGTGAACAGGGTTAGCTCTAAAATTGTGCTGACCCAGTGAGTTGTAGGGCTCTCTCTCTTGAACGCTTCAGCCAGTGAATGGCAGGACAAGTTCTCCTTAGTATTGCAGTCAGTGAAGGGTGAAACCAACTCTGTACTGCCCTATCCCCTGTGGCTTTTGTGGTAATAGAAGCCATAGACATCATCACAGGGCCTTGAACTCAGCCATAGGTCCAGGCAGCAACCCAGGTCCACATATGACCATGGCCCTGGGTGACCATCAGACCACCCATCTCAGCTCACTCTTCAGTGTTTTCAGCTCTTCATTTGTGTCTCTGTCCATAGGATCTAAACCATTCTGTCTATTTGTCTCTTTCCCATAAACACTATATATTTGCTCACAAAACAGTGCCCCATCTGCCTGGCTTTTTGTGGTGCTGTGTGGGTCTGTGATGTCTCCTCAAAGCCCAGGGTGACCCTGTTTGTAGGTCTCTTAGCCTCATTCAATATGTCCGGGTGCTGGGCAGAACATGCCACATTTTTATTTTCTTAAATATTTTTTAAATTTTTGGTTGACATGAAATAATTTTCACAGACTTCACGGATACTAAATTTTGCTGTTGGTAATTGCGATACTGTTGTAGACGTATAATATTATTTTCTGAAGTTACAGTAACAAAATATAACAGTTGGATGATTTATATCCCAGATTATCATTATCCCAGATATCTGCAAGCTTGAAATACAAAATGCACATGTTGTTAACCTTCATCCATTTTGAAGCCTGTGAAATACACATTTGTTTAGTATTATGCTCTTGCTTTCTGAAGTGATATTCTTCCCCTTTATCTGTAGATACTGATATTCCTCTATTGTTGTCTCTGAATCTCTATTTTCTCATTTTAAAGAAACCAGTGACATTGGATGTGGACCTATTTTACTCATTTTACACTAACTTGTTTAATTATATCTGCGCTGACCTTAATTCCACATCATATATGAATTTAGGCATTGATACAAATTATCCTATAGCATGTTTCCATATAAGTATGCTGTGGGATAATACTGTTGTACACTGTAAATATTTGTCACTCATATTGGTCTAATGATTGGCCAGTAGCCAGGAAGTATAGGTGGGGTGACCAGACTCAGAGAATTCTGGGAAGAGGAAAAGCAAAGACACAGTGACCAGCCAGATGCAAAGGAAGCAAAATGAGAGTGCCTTACTTAGAAAAGGTACCATGCCACGTGGTTAAGCATAGATAAAAATTATGAGTGAATTCAAGTCATAAGAGCTAGTTATTAATAAGCCTGGGCAATAGGCCAAATAGTTTATACTTAACATAAGCTTCTGTGTGTTTATTTGGGAATGAATGGCTACAGGACTGGGTGGGACAAAAACTTCTGTTTACATGAGTATGCAAAATCTCAGTTCTTCTCAACTATGTACAATTATATGTACTAGCCTAATACTGGGACATTTATAATTATGTTGAGACATTGGTTGGAGAAAGACTCAAGCACCCTTTTTTTTCCCTACTCAGCTCCAGGAAAATCATCAGAGGCTTCTTACTGTTTGTTTAGAAGCCCCTCCATGTCTGGTTCTTAAATTGCTTAGCAGCCCCACAAGTAGTGCTTGTAAGTGCCACCATCAGCTACCTATTAATAAACCAGAAATATGATAAATCTACAATATGCAAAATAGGATCTTACAGAAAATTATTGTCTTGCCTTAACTGTCAATAATTAGAAGATGAAATCATATTTTTGAAAGGTGGAATTTTGAAAGGAGCATCTTCAGTACATTTACTTGCCAAATTGCTTTGTAATATATAGTGATTTTATGTTTAGAAATACCTTTAAAGGTTTTGTTTTTCTTCTTGGCTTTGTTAATGTATAGAATTGTTATTCCTTTAATATTACTACATAAAAGGTTTGGTTGAGATCTCAGTTTTTAGATTTGTAATAAAAATATTTATATCTTTCTGTTTCCCTTTTGTCTCTTCAGTCTCTTTTTGATTGTTATTGCTACTACATGCATATTTATATACAAGTGTACAAATACAATTTGCTGACTCTGTTTTTGCTGTTTGTGTATATATACTACAGCGCTGACCACTTTGTTCTGGATAAATAGTAAGGGGGATCATTCTTGAGAGAGGCAAATTCTTCTCAAGCAGTCATTGTTTGCCTATAGTTCTTTGTCTATGGGAGCGATCTTGTGAAATTTTCCTTCTTCAACATTAGCAAGTCTAATGATAATGCCTTTTACAATTTTTATGATGTAATTCCTAGAAAAGACTGTTCCAATAGGCTTCCTAATATTCTGTCTGTTAAAATCTTTCTGCTCTCTCTTCTACAATGATCTCTGAGCCAGAGATGCAGTAGCTATAACGTAGATGTTCCTACTGGGACTGACTCCACATGATTGTTTGATCGCTGAGTTGTGTCCAGCTGTGTTTTTTTTTTTTTTTTTTTGTGGTCATCTCCATTTGCTATAAAAACAAGCCTTTTTTGATGAGGGATGATAACTACACCAACTACTGTGTTCAAGGATAGGATTTTAAATGAACCTTGAGAGCCTGTTTCAAAGTCCTAGCAGGTGATCACAGCTACTCCTATAGAATCAGAACACTGGTCCTCCTCTATTCAGGGAAGTTTCTTCATTTTGAATGAGTATGACACTGAAGGAAGGACAGTCATAGAATATGTGAGGAAGGAAGGGTACACCTGGATATCCAGTCTGATCAGTTGGACTAACCCTGGCAATCAATGGGATGACACTTCCTGTAGATACATCTTTCTCAGGGGCCGCAATGCAATCCTCCCAACAATCCATGTTATTGTCTATGCTTTGGGTTGTTCTTCACAAACTGACAGCAAAGCCCTATTGCTAAAGACAAAACCTATGATGTGGGATTCCACTTTGTATGCTGTGGATATATTTTATTACCATTGATTAATAAAGAATCTGTTTTGTGTCTATGGAAGGACCGCATAAAGTCAGGTGAGAAATCTGAACAGAGATATAGAGAGAAAGTAGGTACAGGCAAGGAGATGTCAAGTAGCTGCCAAAGGAGAAAGATGCCAACTGCCAATCAGAACATTACCAGTAGGTCACAGCCTTATGGTGATTGACAGATTAATAGAAATGGGTTAAGATGTAAGAGTTAGCTAGAAATATTCCTAAGCTATTGGCCAAACATTATTGTAATTAATATCACTTCTCTGTTATTATTTGGGTCTGGATGCCTGGGAATAAACAAGCAGTCTCAGCCTACATATCTACATATCTCATAGAGCATGGAGAACTTGAGCTGATGCCTACCTACCTAGAGCTTTCATCTCTACTGTCTAGAATTCATCATACTGGAAGTTACTCTGCATTCCCAGAAAGGGAAAGGTTAAACACTACCAGCTACACATTCTTTTATCTACAGTGGTGATCTATCTGCAAGACATACTAGTGCAATAGTGGCACGAAGCTTGCGGGAGTAACTGACCAATATCTACATTTAAGGCCCTCTCAATCAGATGTAACACATACCAAACACTGCTCATGTAGCTAAGAACATAAAGTTAGATAAGCCGGGACCTATCATAAAAGCAAATAGGACTGCTCTGCTAAAGGAATTTAGCAATAAAATGATTCCTGATGACACTCTACTTACAGATCTGTGTTGTACACAGCTATCATCAGAGAAGCTTCCTTCTATAGCCTGTAAATACAGAGATCCACACACAGACATATACAAATACAGAATACAGACATATATACTATGTCTTTCAGTTTTGTGTTTTTATGGGATTTTTGCGTGTGCAAACTTGGGTTTTTGTGCTATTTCTTTGCTTATTTTTATTCCGTCTGTTTATTTTGTCTTATTTTGGTTTGAATTTGATTTACTTACTTAATTTTATTTCAATATTATTGCTAAATGCCTATTTATTTTCTACAAAGAGACAGAAATGGTGTGAATTCAAATGGGGAGAGGTGGGGAAGATCTCAGTGGAGTGGGGAGAAAGGGAAACTATAATCAGAATATATTGTATGAAAAAATTCTATTTTAAAAACAGAAAAATAGAAGAAAAATTAAATGTAGTAAGGACTTGTGCTGGTCTACCAAAATGGCTATAGTAGATTCTATTGTAAGACTCATGACCTCACAAGCCTTGGGAAGTTGGCTGGGTCCCTAGTAGAAGGTATGATTTTCCTGCTATTGAAAGGATATCCAGGACAGGCATCAAAACTACACAGAGAAACTCTGTCTCAAAAAAAAAGAAAGAAAAAGAAAGGACATCAAGTTTAATTACACAGCTGCTGGCTGCTACCAACATGTGAGATTATTTCATCTTTATATATATCTTATCATGTTGGCCAGTGTTGTGGCTCATATGTGTTGCAGCTGGGTAGGTCTATTAATTGCTTTCCTCCTTTGGCAGTACTCACAACATTTTCTGGAACCATGGAAGGAAGCTTTCTGGTTAGATCCAGCAGAAGTCATCCGAGTTTCTGGTACTGAGTGTAGTATTTTCAAACATTGATTAGCAACGAAGTACTACATGATATTTATGTTATTATGGTAGTAAATTGGACTACCCTGACCAACATTGAAATGAAAGTTTCTAGTGCCTGGCACTGGGATTTGTTTAGTCTATAGTTCTTTTGGGAAGCATTGTTAATTCAAGTGGCTTAAATTCCTTTAAGACATATATGTATATATGTATGTGTATGCTTGTGTACATGCATGCATGTTTATATACATATCATATATGTGCATTTCCATGTTACAACTTATGTGTATTGTGTATACATTTATATAAATATGAAATTATATGACTCCTTGAAGCTTTGTCAAACAATTTTGATGTTATTCATCCCTTCATCCTCCTTCTCCTTCTACTTTGAATCCCTCTGCCAAATTAGTTGAAGCCCATCACCATTTAACCTAGATTTTCTTGGTTAGAAATAAAGAAGTACATATTTCCATATCTTTATCAAACATTATGGAATATTTTCAAATAACATTTTTGTATCACTTTTCCTGTTTTACTTTACTGTCAGTTTTATGTTAATTAGTAGAATATATATATATATATATATATATGCTATTATTTTCTCAAGGATATAGATTTTCAAATGATTTGTTGAAGTTGTCATGTCAATTTCCATTTTTTGTGTGGTATCCTTTTTTGACAAAGAGTTTTTAAAGTTTACTCAAAGGAGACAATCAGTATACACTTGACCAAGTAACTGTTACCTCACACACTTTATAATGCATTCCATTTTATTTCCTTCAGTATTTTGAGTTATTGTATTCAAACTTAGATTTTTAAAATTAGATTGGATTATAGTTGAAATCACTAATATTCTGTCAAAAGGAGAGGTTTTCTTCCTCCATTCAAAATCTTAATTTTA
Source organism: Arvicola amphibius (assembly GCF_903992535.2). NCBI lineage: Eukaryota > Metazoa > Chordata > Mammalia > Rodentia > Cricetidae > Arvicola > Arvicola amphibius. The sequence goes on along the minus strand of NC_052065.1, from coordinate 84,941,643 downwards.
ATTTTCAGCTCCTACTGTTTTGGCTAGATTTAATCTTATTGATAATATTCAGTAATACTATATAAAGCTAATGCTGATTTTAAACAATGCTCTTGAGAATATCATCTTCATACAATGTTATTTGATGACATATATCATGTCACATTACTATGTTAAAATGTTAATACATAGTCCACTTTTCTAAATTTTTTGATAGATGTATATTGCATATCACCAAATGCTTTTTATTTAAATTAATTTTTGAGACCTTCATATATGAATACCATGAGTACCACACCTCTCCCTCCCCTTCCTGACCTCTCAAGCACCAACTGTACACCCCTTCCTCTAAATTAATCTTTGTTATTGCTACATGCATACACATATGTATAACCTACTGAATCCATTCAGATTTGATTATGTACATGGGTCTAGACAATTTATGTGAGAGTTTGTCCCTAAATGAAACAACTTCTTGTTCGTGTTGTTCTTTTTTTTCTTCTTGTTCTTGTTCTTCTTGTTCTTGTTCTTCTCCTCCTCCTTCTCCTTCTCCTTCTCCTCCTCCTCCTCCACCTCCTGCTTCTCTTCCTTCTCCTCCTCCTTCTCCTCCTCCTGCTTCTCCTCCTTCTCCTCCTCCTGCTCCTCCTCCTCCTCCTCCTCCTCCTCCTCCTTCTTCTTCTTCTTCTTCTTCTTCTTCTTCTTCTTCTTCTTCTTCTTCTTCTTCTTCTTCTTCTTCTTCTTCTTCTTCTTCTTCTTCTTCTTCTTCGTCTTCTTCTTCGTCTTCGTCTTCTTCGTCTTCTTCTTCTTCTTCTTCTTCTTCTTCTTCTTCTTCTTCTTCTTCTTCTTCTTCTTCTTCTTCTTCTTCTTCTTCTCCTCCTCCTCCTCCTCCTCCTCCTCCTCCTCCTCCTCCTCCTCCTCCTCCTCCTCCTCTTCTTCTTCTCCTTCTTCTCCTCCTCCTTCTTCTTCTCCTCCTCCTTCCTCTTCATCCTCTTCCTCCTCCTTCCTTCTTCCTCATCCTCCTTTTTTTTTGCAGCCGTCATTGACAACTTTTAAATCGTCCTCTGTGGTACAACTGTATGGTTCTTTTTTGGTTTGTTTTATTTTTCTATCCAGGTTGACATACCAAGTGTTATTATTATACCAATCTTGTTGAGGCAAACATGTTGTTGAGATTTCATTGGTGAATATTCTGTCATGTCTTAAGGAAAATATTGGAGGTGTCCTGGACCCCTGTCCTTACAACCATTTTCCCCTTTTCCATAATTATCTGAAAATTTTTAGTGATTTTTGTGTATTTGTTTGTTTTTACCCTCAAGTGTCCACTGATATAAAATATGCCTTGTCCTTCAGCTCATGGTGTTGTTTATTATATTATTAGATCTTTGTATGTAGGCTTGTACTTCATCTTGGAAGAAATGATAATACATCATGATGTTTATGTTCAATAACATTTTATCCACCCAGCAGTAAGCCACATTTTTAAGCATACATTTGTGAGTAGGCGGCAATGCTCCCCTCTGTCTCTGGTTTCAAGCCGCAAACTTGGCACAGGTATTCAATTTTGAGTGGAACATTTTTAGTTCCCATCACTCACAGAAATGGAACACCCAGCTGCCCTTGGAACACACATATGTTCTGTCAATCAAGCCCTTGGATTTAGTCCCATTTAACACTTGATAATTCTGTGGTTCATAGAATAAATTGTTAGTTGCTGAATGAAAGAATGAGTTTTACTTTTCCACTTTTATTATTTATTTCCTCATTTTTCTTTACTTAGAATATAATTATATTCCAGCCTAAATTTAATATACAACTTTTACATAATTCTCCATGGCATCTAATAGTTGTGAATGTTAGAAATAAATTAATTACCTACTAATGGGAAATGTGTTATAAATTAGGACATTGCTACGATGAATATAGTAGTAAAATGACTTTAATACAGTGGGAAAAGCTTAATGATATAATTTTCCTTGAAAAAGACAACTACCCATCAGCCAATATATAGAAAGAGATATTGGATAAGATGGTACAGTCTGTACTTCTTTCTTTAGTGAAATATTCCTTTATCATGACCGTAGTTACGAACCATCTTTTTTTTTGCATTTACAACTGTAAAGTAATAATAATATTAAAAATTAAAGTGATGTTTTAACTGGATAAAATTTTACATGAAATATGTTATATTAGTTGGCAAACTGCATATGCTTACTATATTTTAGTAAGCATCACTGTTACTTAAGTTATGAAAAACAATATGAGTATTGTCAATTACATGAAAAAAGAGGAGGTGGAAATATGAACAGCTTGAGTTATGGCTGATTTTATCATTTTCTTTTTATCTAAAGAATGTATGGAAGATTATATAAGCCATCTGTTCTATATTATTGGTACTAAATTAATGATCAGTCTCTATCACTAGTTCCCAAAAGAAAATGTATACCATTTTACTACTATTTACAACAACCACTGAGTCACACATTTTGTAAGGGGTAGATTGTTTTAAAATGTTTATCTTCCTTATTCATTTAATTATCAAACCAACTTTAATTATTATGGCAACCAATAAAATGTTAGCATTAAATATTAGTCATTGCTATGAAAATAATTTGTATGGTTTGAAAAAAAGTAACTCTAAATAGGTGCTTTTAAACAAGAACAAACAAAAATGACAATATTCTGCACATTTAAATTTGAAGTATCTGTATGTATTTGCTTCTTCTTCATAACAGCAAAAGCATAACAGTGTAAGGCAAACATGGACCACTAAAAGTAAGAGTATACTCTTAAAAATCCATAAGGTTCTATAAAGAAAGACAATAGCTCAGAAAATTACCAAAAATGTTGAAATATTACATAATCAGAGTAAATCTCTCTGGTAATGTTTGAATAAATACTTGAAGAAGGTGGCACAGTCAATAAAAAGAGCATCCTCATCCTCTCCAGAGGAAACATCCTGTGCAATGAATGTATGTGAGAACCAGCCCAACCTGTTTTGGAAAAATAGTTTATGGGTTAAAAACTTTGATAAATAACAAAATAACTATAAATTCACTGAATTTAATGCTTAAAGCTAGTGAAGTGTATTATTTGTACCTTATTATATATCATTGGAAATCAATAATAGTTCTACATTTGAAAGCATAAATTAGCAAGTGGAAATAGCATGACAAAAAGTTAATGAAATAAAAATTTCATATTTGTATTATAGTTGTATAGAAATATCTGATAATTTGAAATATCTGTAAAACAAATTAAACAATTATGGACAAAATGTACCTTAATAGTAGTCATTATTGCTGAAGGAGGAAATTGAGAATCAGTCAGTTTCACAAAAAGGCATTGTTCTATGTATAAAATTTTACATATATTTGCATATACTTGAAGTGAAAATATTGAAAAATTATCTGTTGTTAAACTTTGGTGATAGAAACCTGGGAACTTTATGTTTATTACCAACTATAAAATGTTCCAATACATTTTATATTTTTAAAATTAATTAATCCAATAATTTTTTATTAGAAACCATCTCCTTTCTCCCTTTGTATCATTACTACTACCACTTGCATGTCATTTTTTTCTCCTTCATGATTATTATCCTAAATCAAATGTATATTTTAGAATGAACAGGTAATATGTATCTTTTCATGACTAGATATCAACATGTAGAAGAAGGCAAAATAGATCTATATCTATCCCCATCCACTAAACACAAGTTCATATGGATCAAAACATCAATATAAATCTAGTTACACTGAACCTCACAGAAAAGAAAGTGAGAAGTAAAATTGAATGCATAGACACAGGACACTACTTCCTAAATGTAACACCAGAAACACAGACACTGAAAGACACAATAAATAGAATGAAACTTTCTGAATCTGAAGCTTTTGTAGCACAAAGAACACCATCAATAAGAGAAAACAGCAGTCTACTGAATGGGAAAAGATCTTTATTAACCCCACATCATACAGAGCACTGATTTCCAAAATATATAAAGAACTCAAGAAACTAAACATCAAAATACCAAATAATCCAACTTAAAAATGGAATATAGTTCTCAACAAAATTCTCAACAGAAGAATCTCGAATGGCCAAAAACACTTAAGAAACTGCTCAACATCCTTAATCATCAGGAAAATGCAAATCAAAACAACTCTGCGATATCCATCTTACACCAGAAAAAAGTGGCTAAAATCAAAAACACCAATGACAGCTTATACTGGAGAGGATATGGAGTAAGGGGGGGGTCACTCCTCCATTGCTGGTAGGAGTCCAATCTTATACAACCACTTTGGAAATCAGTATGACAGTTTCTCACAAGAACCATCAATACCTCTCTTGGGCATATACCCAAAGGATGCTCAGTCATGCTACAAGAATATTTGCTCAACTATGATCACAACAGCATTACTTGTTATAGCCAGACTCTGGAAATAAACTAGATGCTCCTCAACTGAAGACTGGATAAGTAAAATGTGATAAATTTACACAATTGAGTACTACTCATAGGTAAATGTAGTGAGGAGCAGTGGGCCACTTCCCGCCACCCAACTCCTTGCTGCCTGCTAGATTATGCCCTGAAATACTAACACACAAACTGTATTCATTTAAACACTGCCTGGTCCATTAGTTTCAGCCTCTTACTCACATCTTGACTAACCCATATCTAATAATCTGTGTAGCACCATGAAGTAGTGCCTTACCGGGAAGATTCTAGCATATGTCCATTTTGGGCCAGAGCTTCATTGTGTCTGTCTCCCTGAGGAGAGGCACAGCATCTGCGCCAGAGAGGTGAGGCATGGCGATTTATGAACTTCCCTTTCCAGCATTCTGTTCTGTCTACTCTGCCCACCTAAGGGCTGGCCAATCAAATGGGCCAGGCAGTTTCTTTATTAATCAATGAAATCAACTCAAACAGAAGACCCTCCCAAATCAGGTAAAAAAACAATTACATCTTAAAATTTGAATGCAAATGAATGGAACTAGAAAAAAATTCCTGAGTGAGATAACCTAGACCCAGAGAGACAAATATAGTATGTACTTACTCATACGTGTTTATTAAACATGAAACAAAGATAACCAGTCTATAGTTCATGACCCAAAGGAAGCTAGGTAACAAGTGGAACCCTAAGATAAGCATACATGGATCCCCCAGGGAAGGAGAAATAGCAAGATCTCCTGAGCAAATTCAGAGTGTTGGGTTGTGGGAAAGGAGGGGATAGAGGGGAGAAGGAAGGGAGAAAGGGAGGGGGAGGAGAATATGAGAGAACAAGATGGTCAATTTTGGGAAATGATAGAGAAGGAGATCAAGAAAAGAGTTACCTTGACTGAGGGAGCCATTATTAGGGTTGCAAGAAATCTAGTATTAAGGAAATTCGCAGGAATCCATAAGGATGACCACAGCTATGATCCTAAGCAATAGTGAAGAAGATTCCTGAACTGCCCTTCCCCTGTAATCAGACTGATGGCTACCTTCTTTGTAATCATAGAAGTTTCATCCAACAAATGATGGAAGCAGATGCAGAGATCCAAAGCAAAGAACTGGACTGAGCTCTCAAAGTACAGTCAGAGAGAGGGTGTTGGAGAGAGCAGGCCACTTGTTTGGCATCAAATGTTAGAAGGAGAGGGTCTACTTGTTTTGACCCAGCCACCTGGCTAGCTTACACCCAAAATAACCACACAGAAACTGTATTAATTTAAACACTGCCTGGCCCATTAGCTCTAACTTCTTATTGGCTAACTCTTACATCTTGATTTAGCCCATTTCTATTAATCTACGTATCACCACATGGCTGTGCCTTTCTGGTAAGATTCCAACCACTGTCTATCTGATGAGGAGGATGCGTAGCTTCTCTCACTCTGCCCTTCTTCTTCCTAGCATTCAGTTCTCCTTTTTCAGTCTACCTAAGTTCTACCCTGTCAACTAGGCCAAGGCAGTTTCTTTATTCATTAACCAATGAAAGCAACACACAAACAGAAGGAACTCCTATACCAAAAGGCAACAGGGATAATTATAACAAAGGGGTCAAGACCATGACAGGGATATTTAATGGCATTTCATTTGTATTTTAATGAACAAAAATTGCCTAAGGATCAAAAAAGTAAAACAGCCATGCTGGCCAGCCATATTGAACAGGCAACAATAATGCACACCTTTATACAAGTTTGGCCTAGTAACTGGGTGGTGCATCACTGTAATCCCAGTGCATGCCTTTAATCCAAGCCCCAGAGAAAAATATAAAATGGGAGGAGACAGCTCACAGTCTCAGACTCATTCTGAGATACCTGGAGGCAGCATTGCTATTTCAGACTGAGGCAGAGGTAAGAGCCAGTGGCTGGCAGCTTTGCTTTTCCATTCTTCAGGTTTGGTGTGGGATAATTGTCTGTATTCTGTCAATCATGTTTTAAATAAATGCTGATTGGCCAGGCAGGAAGCATAGGTAGGTCAACCAAACAGGAAGTAGAGGTGGGCAGATGAAAACAGGAGGATTCTAGGAAGGAGGCTTATGCAAACCACCGAAGAAGCAGAATGTGACCTGCACCACTGAAAATGGTACAGAGCCATGTGGATAACATAGATGAAAATAATGGATTAACATTAGTTGCAAGAGCTAATAAGAAGCCTGAGGTAATAGGCCAATCAGTTTATAATCTTAGGAGACCTCTTTGTGATTTTCTTTGGGACTTCCCAGCTATGGGACCTGGTGGGAGGACAGAAACCCCAACAAAGCAGGACCTCATATTACACAAGTTGAACCCCAATTTCTTTCTCTGAGGTTTTATCATTTCTGTTTTCACTATCCCCCAAAATGAAATCCAAAGAGTGACCAGAAATTCCATCCTGAGAGATAAGAGGAATGTCTGTCAATTTAGAATTAACAGGGCTGATGTAAAGCTACATAGTTTAGTTTCCTTAATTTGATATCTAAATGACATATTTAAATCTGTGAATAAAGGTAAAATTTATAAATACTACATAAATATAAATTTTCCATGCTGAGGACTGTTTATATGTCACTAAATTTTCAACATTCTAATAATGCAGAGAATATTAAGATTCATGATTCATGTTTTAAGATCATGTCAAATACATAGTTTAAAAAATGTAATATAGTCTTTGATGTGTGATTTTCCCCTCTGTATGCTGTGAATATGTTTTACAACTATTGACTAATAAAAAATCTTCATCAGCCTATAGCAGGGCCGAATAGAGTTAGGCTGAAAAAGATAAAGTGAGAGAATAGGCAGAATCTGGGAGAAGCCATGTAGCCCATGCAGGAGACAAATGCTGGACATTGGACAATACACAGATTAGTAGAAATGTGTTAATTTATGATGTAAGAGCTAGGTAGAAATATTCTTCAGCTATTGGTCAAACAGTATTGCACTTCACATAGTTTCTGTGTGTTTATTTCAGGTCTAGGTAGCAGGGAAACTAACAAGCAGTCTTTGAATACAGAATCTTTTTAAAGGAGTACGTATAAAAAGCATATCATTTTAGGACAGAGATTTACTAAGACAATAGAAAGTATTCAATACAGATTAATATTGTATTTTTGACATAAGCATAAAACTACTTGGTATCTTCACAAACACAAAGTATTTTCCTTTTATGCTAAAATACTTTGGACATGTAATAATATCAAGATTTATATGTAGTAAGATAAGAAAATTGATATGTGCTTGTTTTAAATATATTTACCATATCCACTTCCTTGTTGAACTTTGTTCTCTTCCTTTTACAATATTTTTGGAGTTATATTATTTGTAATCACTAGTGCATGCTCTTATTTTTAATTGAGCCAGCAACACTGAACCTTATAAGAAGAGAAAGTGGGAAGTACACTTGAAAGTATTGGCACAGGAGACCACTTCCTAAATATAAACCCAGCAGTACAGACACTGAGAGAAACAATTAATAAATGGGACCTCCTGAACATGAAATGCTCCTTTAAAACAAGGGACATGGTCAACAAGACAAAATGACAACCTACAGACTGGGAAAAGATCTTCACTAACCCCACATCAGATAGAGGTCTGATCTTAAAAATATATAAAGAACTAAAGAAATTGGTCATCAAAAGAACACATACTCCAATAAAAAAAAGGACTACAGACCTAAACAGAGAACTCTCAACAGAGGAATCTAAAATGGTTGAAAGACATTTAAGGAAATGTTCACCATCCTTATTCATCAGAGAAATGCAAATCAAAACAACTCCATGATTCCATCTTACACTTATAAGAATGGTGGCTCACACCTTTAATCCCAGCACTCGGGAGGTAGAGGCAAGTGGATCTCTGTGAGTTTGAGGCCAGCCTGGTCAATAAGAGCTAGTTCCAGGACAGGCCCCAAAGCGATAGAGAAACCCTGTCTCAAGAAACAAAAACAAAAATACAACACAAAAGAATGGCCAAGATCAAAAAGAGATGAAAACTTATGCTGGAGAGGTTGTGGGGAAAAAGAAACACTCCTGCATTGCTGGTGGGAATACAAGCTGGTACAACCCCTTTGGATGTCAGCAGGGCAATTTCTCAGAAAATTAGGAAGAAACATTCCTTAAGACCCAGTAATACCACTATTGGGTATATATCCAAAGGTTGCTCAATCATGCCACAAGTACATGTGCTCAAATATGTTCATAGCAGCATTGTTTGTCAAAGCCAGAGCCTGGAAACAACCTAAATGCCCCTCAACTGAAGAATGGACAAGGAAAATGTGGTACACTTGTACAATGAAGTACTACACAGCAGAAAAAAATAATAACATCTTTAATTTTGCAGGAAAATCGATGGAGCTAGAAAACACCATTTTGAGTGAGGTAACCCAGACACAGAAAGATAATTACACATGTGCTCACTCATAGGTCGTTTTTAAACATAAAGCAAAGAAAAGCAGCCTACAAACCACAATGCCAGAGAATTAAAACAACAATCAGGACTCTAAGAGAGACTTACATAGATCCATAGATCTTATCTACACAGTAAGTCGAAAAAGACAAGAACTCCTGAGTAAATTGGGAGTCTGGGGACCTTGGTGGAGGGTTGAAGGGTGGAGGGGAGAGGTAGGGAGGGGAGCAGAGAAAAATGTAAAGCTCAAAAAAATCAATAAAAAATAATGCTAAAATGGATGTGAATCCACTGCTCATGAATGTATGCCATGCAAGGTAATATAAAAAGCCAGTGAGCCAGAAGTTATTTATGTTAAAATTTATATGTCATTATGTCTTTCTACTTAATGAACATATATTCTATTCTAAAAATTATACACATTAAAATATTTAAAAGCCAATATTTGCTGTAGCATGTTAAAATGTCATTATTTCTGCATTTTTCCTTTTAAGTTGCTTTTCACAATTCTCTCCTAACACTAGTAACAACAAATACAGAAACATAGTTTTTATTACTATGTTTTTATCAACCCCAACCTAATTAACAAATATTCATTGGTGTCTTTAGTGTAACTTTTTATATTACATTGATTGACTTTATTAAAAATGCATGGTATTTATCTGAAAATAAAATTTAACTGAACATTTTTATTTTATTTTATAATTCACTATTCAAATAGACTTTAATGCAAAATGGTGATACCACATTTCTCTCATTTTCTTTTTCTGAGGTATATTCTTTGACTATACATTGACAGTGATAATATCTTTTATATAAATGATATGTTGAATAGTATTGCTGAATTATCACAACAAAAATCTTATTTGTATTGTCGGAATATGTGCTTTATAAATTAAGAAATTGAGTTGTTCCAACTAGACTGGGAGTGAATGAGCATGGGATCAAACTAGTCCCTCTGAACGTGGTTGACAGTTGGGGCAGACTGAGGGGCCACGGACAATGGCACTGGGATTTGTCTCTACTGCATATACTGGCTTCTTGGGATCCTATTCTTTTTGGATATATACCTTGCTGAACCTAGATGTAGTAGGGAGGGTCTTGGACTTGTCACAGGGCAGGGCACCTTGTCTTCTCTTAGGATTGGAGTGGGGAGGGGTGGGAGAGTGGAAGGAGGGAGTGGGAGGAGCGGAGGGAGTGAGAATTTGGTATTTTTTAAGTAATAAAATAATAATAACAACAACAACAACAACAACAATAATAATAATATTAATAATAATAACAATAGAGTAGCCAGTGCTTTTAGCTGCTGAGCAAGGACTCAAAAGCAGCTGTATTGCTGTGAGGCCAGCCCCAGCATGGGTGACAGACACTTCACAACAGCTGCATCCCTGGAACTTCCTGCCCAACTTTCAGGCGGTTCCACCAAAGAGTCTCCTCTCCCTAACAACTACTTTCTGTTTTTTACGTCCTTGGGGAGGGGCCTTTGTTATGGTTTTGGTCCCTGTCCCTTTAAGAGACAAGCCACGCCCATTCCCTCCCCATCCACTGAGGCAGGCTGATCTTCAGCTTGAGCTCGCTCTTTTTTCTATCTTCCTCTCAGAGAGGCAGCTTCACTTCTGCCTCTCTCCCCACTTCTCTGCTTCCCCTTCTCCGTCTCTCTCTGTCTCTCTCTCTCTGTCTCTCTCTCTCCCCCTCCCCCTTCCCCTTCATAACTCCCCTGAATAAATATTCAACCTCACCATGTCTCTGTCTTCTGCCCACCAGCCATGTGTCTCCCTGCCTGGGACCAGCCACTACTCGGGGACCGGCAGCCATCTCTGCCTGGGACTGGCTGCTCCCAGAGCTTACTGCCTGCCACCACATGGGCCGCCACTACTGCTCAGGCCACCGCTCTAAGACTGGCAGCCTTCTCTGCCTGATATAACACGTGGGTGCTGCCATGTTGATTGGGGTCAGGTGACTTTGTCGCCATCTTGGCTGAGGGCCAGGTCAGGTGACTAAGTTCCACCATCTTTACTGAGGTACTAACTGTCTGGTTCTCCAGTGTTAACTTTCTATCTATATATAATAATTGTTCTTTATATCTCATTTCAGACAACAAAATCCCAAGTCTCATATTTTAAACTGGTATGTACTTTTGAGTCTCTTACAAAAATGCCTTAAGCTGTTCTCTACCATTGTCAATTCTGGCATTAACATTCCATTGCCAGCAGTTTCTTCTTTCTGCCATTTTATAAGTCTGGATCTTACCTGTTAGGAGCCAGTATACTACAGCTATATTTAATCCAGCCCTCAACTGCTCAGAGATCTGGGGAATGTGATATTTAAATATTTAATTATTAAAAACTTTTCATAACAAAAAGAGACAGGTTGGCTCCTAGCAGCAGCTCTCTGCTCCCTCCAAAGAAGACAGACACACACAGAACAACATCCTTCTACAGTTCACAGTGACTGCCGAGCGCTGACCATTGGGAAAAACTGCCTTTCATCTAAACTAAAGACCTCTAGACGTGGATGGGATTGCAGGAATTGACAGCCTAGCTGCTCAGGTCAAGGTAGGCCTGTCTTCCTACAGATTTCTTAGCCCACAAGGTCTTCTGGAGCCTGGCAGGCCTGCGCTAACCAACAAAGGTCAAGTGCAACCTTCAGCGACTGTGGAGGACCTAAAAAAGAGTAGCTCTGGGTGCCAACCAAGTAAGTTCTCTGCCATTTTTTAATCAGTAACTCAAGTAAAATCTTATCCTTCTCAAAGATCTCTGACAGTTTGACAGCTGAGAGGTTTTACCAGGTTGAGGTTTTACCAGGTCACCTCACCAAACAAATTTCAAAACAAAATTATCTCTTAAAACTTCTGTTTTCACAAATTCAAGGAGTTCTTGTGAGTTCCAGGGAGCCAAATTAAGGAATCCATCTTAAACAGGTCAGATACCCGCTCAATTCCCTGGTCCAAAATTTTTTTCCTTAATTTAACTTTGTTCTTTGTTCTGCAAATACCTTAGAGACACTATTTCCATGCCACAGACACTGGTCAGAAGCAGAGACCAGCTATGCCAGGATGTGACCAGAACCCAGCCTTCTCTCGGGTCCTCCCCCAAAGACAACGCCCACAATCAGCAGGAAGCCGTCTTGAGAATTTGCCGCCCCAATTCCTTCAAACTGTGGTATCTAATCTGCTTTTTATTATAAGGAAGACCTGGGAATGTTATGGTTTTGGTCCCTGTCCCTTTAAGAGACAAGCCACGCCCATTCCCTCCCCATCTGCTGAGGCAGGCTGATCTTCAGCTTCTGGTCTGAGCTCACTCTCTTTTCCATCTTCCTCTCGGAGAGGCAGCTTCGCTTCTGCCTCTCTCCCCACTTCTCTGCTTCCCCTTCTCTGTCACTCTCTGTCTCTCTGTCTCTCTCTCTCTCTCCCCCTCCCCCTTCCCCCTTCATAACTCCCCTGAATAAATATTCAACCTCAAAAAAAAAAACAAAAAACAAAAAAAAACCAAAAAAAAGAAATTGAGTTGTGTTATAAGACATTTATTATCTTTTCTTTTTTAAAATTTTATTTAATTAACATTTGTTCATTTATTTTACATAGCAACCACAGTTTTCCTTCACTCCTCCTTCCTATCCCCTCCCACAATCCCTATATACCCCTCTCTCAATTCAATTGTTCTAAATCTACATTCAGAAAGGGACAGAATTCCCATGAGCTTGAAGAAAGCATGGCACATCAATTCAAGGCAGAACCAAGCTCCTCCCCCAGCTTCAAGGCTGGATGGGGTAATAAAACATGGTGAACAGATCCCCAATAGCCAGTTAAGCACCAGGGATAGGTTCTGATCTCACTGATGGAAGCCTTACAAACAGACCAAACTATATACCTGTCACACACATGCAGAAGGCCTAGTTCTGTTCCATGAGGCTCTCTAATTGTTGGTCCATAATCCATGAACTACCATAAACTCAGGTAAGCTGTGTCGGTGGGTTCCGAAGTCATGACTTTGAAACCCTTGATCTTAAAATCTCTTCTCTTTTACTTCTAGAGGATTACAGGAGCTTGGCCAAGTGCTTGGCTGTGGATCTCTGCATCTGCTTCCATCAGTCACTTGATAAAGGTACACAATTATGGTAGTCATCAATCAAATTGCAGTATATGGCATGTACAGGCACTCTCTTCACCACTGCTAGGAGTCTTAGCTAAGGCCATGCTTGTGGGTTCCTTGCAGTTTTTCTGGCACCCGATTTCTCCCAAATCCTGAAATGATACCAGCAATCAATGAAGGCATAAGTCACAAAACAATCCTACTCCAGTTTGGAATTATGATTAATAAAATGGTTATTTATTTAAAGGGAAAACTTACAGATCACCATCCTAGAAATCAGCCCTCTGTGTGACCAAGAAAGGAGTCTAGTAGCCAGAAGTGGAGTCTGAAGCAAGAGAGAAAGAGCAGGGCTACTGCTGCTTTTTAAAGCAAAAGAGACCACACCCAAGTGTAGAAGGAGCTGTGGGCTGTGTCCTACCACCCGGCTAGCTTTACCCAAAATAATTACATGGAAATTGTATTCTTTTAAACACTGTTTGGTTCATTAGCTCTAGCCTCTTATTGGCTAACTCTCACGTATTGATTAACCCATTTCTAATAATCTGAGTACCACCATAAAGTGGTGACTTACCAGGAAGATTCTAGCCACCGTCCCTCTTGGTTAGGAGAAGCATGGTGAATGCCTGAGGCATCTGCCTGACTCTGCTTTCTTTCTCCCACAGTTCTGTTCTGTCTACTCTGCCTACCTAATTTCCTTTCCTATTAAAGGGCCAAGGCAGTTTCTTTATTAACCAATGAAAGTAACACATAAACAGATGACCCTCCTCCATCATTCCCCTTTTTCTGTTTAAACAAAAAAGAAAGGCATTAACTTTAACATAGTAAAATTACATATATCAAAACAGTTATCAAGCAAAACTTATAGTTACAATATTTAAATCTATTTTATCTTTTATAATAACAAAGGAAAACTATGTAACTAACCATTCTTCAACTCCATCAAAGACTTCAGAAGGATATACCTAAGTAAATAGAAATAAGCAACTTCCAAAACTCTAGAAATGACAGAGACATCTCACTGCCTGGACAGTCACCCAAAGTTCCTCTGTACTGTTGGGGCATCCATCTTTGGCCTATAGGCCCAAAGTATCCAGAGACATTTCCATGAAGCAGGAAATTTCAAAGGCAGTTCAGTCACTTTCTGCTGTGTCCTGCAAAATATCTCACAGACTCTTTCATGAATCAGGAACCCTGAAAGATCATCTCACCTTTAGGCAAGTTCACCAGTCCTTTCTCTGCGGGTTCTCTATGTCCAGTTTATTCAACAGTCCAGGCAAGAGCAGTTTCTTGTCCAAATGGCTATCAAACTCCGTAAGTACCCTCTTCAATGCCCATCTTCCTCTAGAAGTGGATTGGTGCTGCCAGGAGCAGATGTGTCTCATTGTCATGAAAAGTCCTTAGTTATTAAAACACATAAAATGCCATATTCTGTAGTCTTTGAAAGATATGAAGCATGCCTATCTAACTGAAATATATCTCTATATATCTAGAAAATCTAACTAACATGACTACAAGCTTTACTATTATCAATGATTACCCATTAGCAACCTATATTTCCTAATTATACAGTACACTTTTAAATGAACTACACAATCATAATACCTTAATATCAGAAATACATATATATAACAAAATTGACCTTAACTTTATACCAATAAAGCAAAATTTATACCAATGCAAATTATTCATACCTATATCATATCTCCCTTTAAATGTAAAAGATCATTTATAAGCAATATTTGGGAATATGGACACAGTTATTTTTCTCCAAACGGCTTCATGCTAAATGGTGGCGCTGGTATTCAGGTCTTTCATGATATATATAACCTGTCTGCTAGGTTCATCTCAGTCGGCAGTTGAGCAAAGTAAGTTTTTGAGGGTGTTCACAGCAACCTTTCAGGAGGGCATGGTCTATCATACCATATTGGGATAGAAGAAATCCACAGGGTCTCATCCTCTGTGAAAACAAAAGAAGACCCTCTTTTACAAAGCATCATGTTCTTAGATCCAAATTCTGAAGTCATACCCTTATGATATTCATTCTGGTCTAGCTTGGTAGCCCATACAATCAAATGTCTCTCTGTACTTAACTCCTTTATAGTCAAAAAATTCAAAGAAAACACAATAATACAAAGAATCCATACTCATACCTCCACACCTTTTGCTCTTTTTATTTTTTGCTGTTCCATACATTTGGTTTCTTCTCTGAAATAAATTCCAAACATCAAGGAAGGTCCATCATCTAATACTGCAGACACTAACTGAGAAAAATCATGGGGAGTATCTCTGACATTAGCAGTCAAAGTCCTTATTTCCTTAACAAATTCAGAGTGCTAGCCATAATTAATGACAGCTTGCTTAATTTCTTTTAGATCCTTCATTCGTATTGGCATCCATCTTACTGTCTTTGGCTTCTTTCGAGCCTTTAGAAGTTGACACAGAGTAAATTACAGGTTTCCCAAGATCAAATTCTTGGCATAGGAGTGTATGCTGATCCACAGGTCCAAGCCTTTTACAACAAAGGAGTATTGTCCCTATTCCACAAAGCAGCCTTGAATGCTTAGGCTAGGATACAAGAACCAAGGAAAAGAGTCGAATCATATACCAGGGTTAGGCAGCAACAGAGAGAAACATTTACTGACTTTTTACAAAGATTAATCAAGGCTCTGCAAATAGGAGTAACAGACCCAGAAGCTAGACATAATGCTAAAACCCTGGGTAAACCAGTTCTGACAACTGGTGGTGATGTTGTATCCTGTCCTTGTACCTTCTTCCTCTGTTCTCCAGCTCCAATAATTTTCTCAATCATTTCAAATCTTTTTATCATTGTCTCTCATAAAACCTGAATCTCCTGACCTGTATATGTTTCTAGTGATTTCACTAAGGTATCAGTTTTCTGGTCCTCATTCTGTACCTGTGACCCAAGGTTTTATTGTTTCACTTACAGAAAACATCTTGAAATTTTCTAGGTTATCATGTAGATTGCCATCCTGGAGGTACATTCTGTCTGTTAACTTATCAAAACTTTGTGATAACTTCTGAACATCAAATTCAACAGCCTGAACCCTTTCAGGTAACTTCCTAGTACCCTTGGATATCGAGTCAGTTTTGCCTCTCATAGTGTCCACTTGTTCCGATAACCTCTGATTTTCAATTATTTTAATCCTTTCAATTAGCTGTTCATTATTAGTCTGTAAAGATTGTATTATTCTTAGGAGTGCCATATTCTTCCTTAATGATAGAATATGGAGAAAAAAACTGAAAGCTAGTAACCAGTTAATTGAGGTATCCCCATAGTCATATAAACCTCATATGATACAATCCATCGTATTAGTAAAGAAAGCAGTAAAAGTTGCATTGGAAATGAAAACCGCCATATTACCTTTTATCTAGCAGGTGGTGCTGCTGCTGAGTTGTGCCTAGAATCAACGCAAAGATGACAGAAATGGTCCTGTTACAGTGTCTGCCTTGGTATTTGTTAAAGACTGGGAAATATGAGTTGCTCAACAAAGTAAATGTAATTAAATCAATTCCATACACGGAACCAGAAACCCAGAATCCAGGGGTAGAGAACAGCAACCCAGGAGCCGTGTACTCCTCCACATGACAAAGAGTTGCTCCAAGGGGTTGTAGCATTTGGCAACTGCTTGTGCTCTAACTTGTGCTACTAAAGTGCTGAGCTGCAAGGGGGATTTAAAAACTGCTCAGAAAAGAGAAAACAAGGCAGGCAGAGACTGTCCAGGCACATGGAGCCCAGGAGGCATGGGGTTTAAATCCATTTGGGCAGGCAAATGCTAGAGTGTGTGGGGACTTGAAGCCAATCCGAGGCATGTAAAGAGAAAATATAAAGAATTGCCCCAAGCAAAGCCACTGCACAAGATTCTATATTGAACTGCTGGCTCCATGTACATGCCGTGGCTGAGGGAGGGTTCACACCGAGCTGAGCTGGCTGCAGGAAACTGAGTGGGAAGGTTCTAATACCAAATGTTGAGCATCAGGTGAAGGCATAAGTCACAAAACAATCTCACACTAGTTTGGATAATGATGAAGAAAAATGTTATTTATTTAAAGGGAAAGCTTACAGACCTCTGTGCAATCGGGAAAGGAGTCTAATAGCCAGAAGTGGAGTCCAAAGCAAGAGAGAAAGCGACAGAGAGAAAGAGAGAGACAGAGAGAGAGACAGAGACAGAGAGAGACAGAGAGAGAGACAGAGAGACAGAGAGGGAGAGAGGGAAAGAGAGACAGAGAGAGACAGAGAAAGAGAGAGACAGAGAGAGAGCATGGCTACAGCTGCTGTTTAAAGCAAAAGAGACCATGCCCAAATGGTCTGGTATTTTAAAGGCTATTGGCTGAAAGACTGGAAGGAGCTCCCACAGCAAATCAAAATACCTTTTTACTTACTCTCCCCCTCTACCCCACCTCTACTTCCCCCATGTCTATCTCTCCAAACCCACTACCTCAAGTTTCCATTCCCTATCTCCTTTTACCCTGCCCCCAATTTGCCCAGGAGATCAATCCTCTTTCCTTATCACAGGGAAATCCGTGCATTACTCTTTGAGCCCTCTTTGTTATCTAACCTCTCTGGGGCTTTGAATTTTAGGTTGGTTATCCTATGCTTTACTTCTAATATCCACTTATGAATGAGTACATACCATGTTTGTCTGCCAAATATTTTTTCTATTTTAATCCATCTGCTTGCAGACTGCATGAGTTTGATCATTTTTTAATAATTTTTTAAATTGTGTAAATGTACCATATTTTCCTTATCCTTTCTTCAGTTGAGGGGCATCTAGGTTCTGGTTATTACAAATAATGTTGTTACAAACATAGTTGTGCAGTGACCTTGTGGTATAATTGAACAACCCTTGGTTTTATGCCAAGGATTGATATAGCTGGGTCTTGACGTAGTATGATTTCAAATTTTCTGAGAAACAGCCATATTGATTTCCAAAGTAGTTGTACAAATTTGCACTCCCACCAGCAATGGAGGTGTGTTGCCCTTACTCACCATCCTCTCTAACATCAGCTGGCATCAATGTTTTTTGATCTTCATCCTTCTAAGAGTTGTAAGATTAAGAATTTCAAAGTGAGTCATTTTGGTTTTCTTTTCCCTGATGGATAAGGATGTTGAAAAATTCTTGAAGGACCTTTTGATTCTTTGATATTTTTCTGTTAAGAATTCTCTATTTAGATATGCACATTTTAAAATTTTGATGCCTAGTTTCTTGAGTTCTTTATACATTTTGGAGATCATTCCTCTATCAGATGTGGGGTTAGTGAAGACCTTTTCCCATTCTGTTGGCTGCCATTTTGTCTTATTGATGATGTCCTTTGCCTTATAGAAGCTTTTCAGTTTCAGAAAGTCCCATTTATTAATTGTCGATCTCAGTATCTGTGCTACTGATCTATTCAGGAAATTCCCTCCTTTGCCAATGCATTCAAGACTAGTTCTCCTTTTCTCTTCTATCAGGTTCAGTGTAAACAGGTTTATGTTGAGGTCTTTGATCCATATGGACTTGAGTTTTGTGTAAGGCAGTAGATTTGGATGCATTTGCATTCTTCTACATGTTGGCATACAGTTATGGCAGCACCATTTTTTTGAAGATGTTTTCCTTTTTCCATTGTATGATTTTGGCTTCTTTGTCAAAAGTCAGGTGTATATAGGTGTGTGGATTTATGTCAGAACTTCCAAATTGTTGCATTGATCCATGTGCCTATTTTTATTCCAATACCAAGCTGTTTTTATTTCAGTAGCTCTATAGTGGGGCTTGATGTAAAAGATGATGAAACTTTGAGAAGTTCCTTTGTGGTATAGAAATGTTTTAACTTTCCTGTTTAGTTTATTTTTTTCCATATGAAATTGAGTATTATTCTTTTGTGTCTGTGAAGAATTGTGTTGGGATTTTAATGAGAGGGATTAAATCTGTAGGCTGCTTTTGTTAGGACTGCCATTTTTATTCCTATCCCAGAGAATGAGAGATCTTTCCATTTTCTGATACCTTCTTCAATTTTTTTCTTCAAAAGTTAAAATTCTTGTCATACAAGTGTTTATTTGTTTGGTTAGAGTTAGTTTAAGATACTTTACATTATTTGTGGCTATTGTAAAGGATGTTATCTGATTTTTTTCACAGCCTGGTTCATAGTTTGTATATAGAAGGGCTACTGATTTTTTTATGTGTCTTAATATTGTATCCTGCCACATTACTGATGGTGTCAATCATCTGTAGGAGTTCCCTGGCAGAGTTTTCCATGCCACTCATTTATAGCATCATATCATGTACTAATAGCGGAAGTTTTACTTTCTTTCTAATTTGTTGATCTTATTTCATTGACCATTGAATGTCATACTAGGAGAAATAGATTTTATCCTGTAAATCTTCAAATAGGGCAAAAAATAGTGAAAGCAATGTCTATGAAAGATCATTCTCTTAATAATGCAAGGTTTCTAACAATAGTGAGCAGCACCTCTGTTGAATATTATATATAAGCCATGTTTTGTTACTGTTTTTACATTGTGTACCTGCATCATAGTGTACAAACTCAAACATGAATACAGTCCAGCTATTAGCAAAGGAAGAAAAGAAGCAGGTACTTTGCATATGTAAATATTAAAAAGGGAATATTAAATAAATGGTCTTAAAATGAAGAGTAGGGGAAGATATATTGATAGCAAAATCCAGAAAAAGAATATGTACTGGGAAAATTTATTTTAATTCTATTTGATTATTTCTGTAAATCGAGGCTACTTGTTCATTTCATGGCTACCCACACCTCAATAACCACACAGAAACTACATTATATACAACAATGTTTGGCTGATATCTCAGGCATATTTTTAGCTAGTTCTTACATCTTGAATTAACCCACATTTAAAGAAATCTGCGTATTGCTATGAGACTGTAGCTTAGTGATAAGGTTTGGAATGCCTTTCTCCTTCAGCAGCTACGTGGTGTCTCCCTGACCCTGTCTACTGTCTTTATTTATCTTTTCCAGCCTGGCTATATCTTGTCTTGCTATAGGTCAAAACATCTTTATTCATTAGCCATTAAATACAACACATATACAGAAGGACATCCCATATCATCTCTCCTTTTCTGTTTATATAAAAAGAAGTGTTTAACTTTAACATAGTAAAATCACATATAAAAAGAGATATCAAGCAAGAATTAAAGTTATAAAATTTAGTCCATATACACTTGGCAAATTAGGAAAACTACTCTATCATCTATCCTATCTTTGTGAGTCTAAAATTTTATTTCTAATTTATCTTTTAGCATGACAAAGGAAAAACATAACTGTCTTTAACTCCATTAAATACCCCAGAAGGATATAATATTACCTAAATAAACGGGAAGTAAATTTTAAATAACTTCCAAAACTCTAGAATTGACTGAGACATCTCACTGCCTGGACAGTCACCTGAAGTTCTGTAACATTGTGGCATCCACCATCAGTCTTTAGACCCATAGTATTTGGCAGGCTTTTCCATGAAGCAGGGAATTTGAAAAAGTGTTTTGCCTATATTAGCAGTTTGTCAGTCACTTCTTCTGTATACTTCATAATGTCTGGTAGTTTCCTCTGTGAAGCAGGAACCCTGAAGGACCATCCTATCTCTTGGAAACTTTAGCAGTCACTTTTCCATAAGTACTACATGTCCAGTTCATACAGCATAGCATCAAGCAGTCTAGACAAGAGCAATTTCTTGCCCAAATGGCTAACCTTGTCACACTAAAGGCAAATTCCATAATGAGTTTCTTTGATGCCCATCATTTCCTTGAAATAACTAGTGCTTCCAGAAAAAGATATATCTTACTGCTGAGAAAAGTCTAAGTTCCCAAAACCTTTTAAATGCCATCTTCTGTAGGTCTTTGAAGTATTAATGATTGTCTATCTAACTTAAATATATTTCTGTATGTCTAGAAAACCTAACTCATGTAACTACACATTATACTTTTAAATGAACTGCATAAACACAATAATTTAAACAAGAGTAGAAATATATATAAGGTCAACAAAATTGACCTTAAATTTGTATCAATAGAATAAGATCTATACCAATGCAAAGAATTCATCTCTATATCTTATTCTCACCCCCTTTTTAAAAAAATATAAATATTGACTGTGATCATTTAGCCATTTATAATCAATTCCCTTTAAATGAAAATAAATATTCATAAAGAATCATTTTGTGAATTCAGGTGTTGTTTGCTCCAAACTGCTTTTTGCTCTTTGTTAGAAAAAATATTTTTAGGGTTCATGGAGACCTTTTTGGTGGTCTTGCTCCAACAAACCACATTAGCCTGAAAGAAATCCACAGGTTCCCATCTTCTGTAGAAACAAAGGCACAACATCTTTTCCAAAGTATCATATTCTTAGACTCAAATTTTGAAGTCAAGATACCTTTTAAATATTTATGTTGGTTTAACTTAGGAGCCCCCAGAATCAAATGTCTCTCTGCACTCAAAAAATTTGAAAACACATTAATATACAAAATGCTTTCTATGTATTTTCATCTTTACATGCCTTTTTACTATACTAATCTATATCTGTCTATACTCTTATCTTTTAAAACAATTTACTTCTTTTTATAACTGTCTATCCCCTTTATTCTCTTTCTTCCAAGACTGTACATTTTTAACACATTATAACTCATTTGGAGGTTTAATTTTATCTGAAGCTGTCTTTATTGCATATCTGTAATCATTTTCTGACCAGAAGTGCTTTTTTTCATGCTAAGCAGGCATGGCTAGGACCAAACTCCACAGACATGTCTGTTGGCTCTACAGAGACAAACATGGTGGAGTTTTTTCCCTTGCCTCTGAATCCAGGGATGGAGCAGGTCTATGTTGCCACTAAGCAATCAGTAGCATGCTGCTCACAAACCCCATGTCAGTTCATAACATCCTGAAAGAGTCAGAGCCACTTTCTCTTAAAGAAGCCATGTAATTTTTACTGCTAATTCTGAGTCAGGAAGCCTTCTCTTAAAGATGTTGAGCCTTTGCTTGTGGCCAACAAAAATAGCCTATCTGAAAAAAATGCAGCTACAAAGAAGCTGTACTTGGCTCTAATTTTTCTGGGTCTAGAAGTACTGTCTTTTTTCTTACACAGTTTTAGGTCTTATGTGGATTCATGCCCCAGATAGTGGGTGCCATATTGTAAAAAGATTATTTATTATTATTATTTGGCCACCCTGACCTGAATAATTACACAGAAATTGTATTAGTTACAACAGTGTTTAGTCAATGTCTCATGTCATTTTTTGTTAGCTCTTACATCTTAAATTAACTCATATTTACTAATCTGTGTATCACCATGAGGTTGTGACTTACTGTTAAGGTTCTGGGATATCTTTCTCTTTTGGTAGCTACATGGCATCAGCCTTACCCTGCCTGCTCTCTCTCTACATCTCTTCCAGCATGGCTTCTGCCCTGCCATAGGCCAAAGCAGCTTTATTCATTAGCCAATAAAAGCAACACATATACAGAAGGATATCTCACATCTATTTTTATAATATCAAATATATAGACAGTGAAGGAAAGAAAAAACAATTTTCTCAATATGGTAATATGTATTAAATGCTTTTATCATGGCTGTAAACAAATGCCTACCTTAAGTACTTAGGAGAAAAATAATGCATTTAACCTAATAATGTTAAAAGTGCAAATCCATTGGAATGAAGAAAGCATCATAATATATAGGAAGTAAAGAGTGATGCATCAAGCATTGCTGTTATAGAAAAGTAAAAGTTCACAATGCATCTAAAAATAGGCTAAAAGGAATGATTTGGAATACATTCATTATGTGATATTTTAAGTAGATGAAAATATAATAGAAGAGGATGTGTTTGAGAGGGAGAGAATAATGTAAAGGGTTGTGGTAACCCTGCTTAGAATATTATATATCTTATAAGTCACTCAATGAAAAAAATATGAAAGGATACCAGTAAAATGGAGACTGCTTTTCTAGCCACCCAGAATTGAATAATCGCACAGAAACTATATTAATTATAACATTGTTTGGTCAACGACTATGGTGTATTTTTAGCTATCTCTTATATCTTAAATTAACCCATTTACTTTACTCTGTGTATCACCATGAGGTTATGGTTTACTGGTAAGTTTCTGACATCTTTCTCCTTTGGCACTACATGGTGTCTACCCGTCTACAACTTCTTTCTTCCTCTATCTCTGCTTGGATTTCCTGCCTCACTCTATTCTACCCTGCTATAGGCTAATGCAGCTTCTTTATTAACCAGTGATATTAAAACATATTCACAGCATACAGGGAGAATCCCACATCACATACCATTGAGATCCACAAAGGTATTTTATGAGCTTGTTATTTCAGAGTCCATATAATTAGAAAAAATGACTAGATATGACATATATCCATTGTATCTGGTGAGTGTATAGATTAAATGATAAAGTGTAGTACCCTGAAGATAGTGAGTTTAGAGAAAACATGTAGATAAATGTCAAGACTTGAGATGCAGATAAAGGTTATAAAACAACCCAAAACTTAAAGAAATGCTAGTTGATTTTTAGGAATTAAATATATGAGTACTATAATATTACCAGGAATCAGATAGGCTAACTGAATATCTCTCCCACTAGTCCTCCTGATTCAATCTCTGCTCTCACCTCCAACTCTGTATTGGACCCACCCACTACAGCTTCCCTTTCTTCTTTTCCCATCTCCACTAGATCATATATCAAACCTTCCTCTCCATTCATCCCTTTGTCTCAGCCCAAAACTTCAGAAGGCATTCCTAGGAACCCATCATCCAGTTCAGCCAGAAAAGGACACAGGTCATGGGGAAGAATTAGATATGTTTCATATCTACACTGTCCTTCCTTTTCTTCTAACCTAATTCCCCAGTCTAAGTCCCAGATTATTAGCAGAATACCTGTGGTGTCCTCTCCTCCCTCTCTGCCCCTATTCCTAGGGAACTAAGTAGACCTTGGTGGAATATAGTACTATCCTTGTTTCTGACAACCCCATCATTTTCCTATCTTAGGTAATGACTATTTTTAAATGTCATTAAACACATTTTACACAAACTCACAATTGCCAAATCAAGCAGGATATGAGTAAAATATGCTGCCTAGCAACAAGCAATCAGCACATAAGCCTACGAAGAAGAGAAGACAACAGAAAGCAAGGAATATAATACACACCCAATGAAGAGAAGACCAGATAACAGCATCTAGAATGATAATCACTCAAAACCTAGATGTCTAGACACTAATATCAAAACACAATCAATATTAGCCAGGACAATATGCCTCCACCAGAGCCCAGCAAAACTACCACTATTGGTCCTAAGGACTGTGACATAGCTGAAGTACAAGACAAAGTCCATAATATAAGCTTTATGAATCTGCTTGAGATCTTTAAAGAGGAAATGAATAAATCCCTTGAAGAAATTTACAAAAACCAAGCAAGTAGTGGGAAGAAATGAATAAAACAGTTCCAGAACTGAAAGTGAAAATAGAATCAATAAAGACATCTCAGAGAAATCTGGAAATGAAAAATTTAGAAACTTGAACAGGAATTTCAGAGGCAAGGCTTGCTAACAGAATATAAGATGTAGAGGTTAGAATCTCATGCATTGAAGACATGAAAGGATAAATTAATACCTTGGTCAAAGAAAATGTTATATCTTAAAATCCTGACACAAAACATCCACTAACTTGATCACAATATGAAAAATCCAAATCTAAGCATAATAGGAATAGGAGAAGGAGAAGAAATCTTGCTCAGGTATGTTGAACCATCTCTGTATCATTAAGATAAAGCCTACTTGGTCTTTTTGATGTGTTCTTGGATTTAGTTCACAAATGTTTTGTTTTTAAGTAAGAAATAACAGAGAATGGGGTAGGGAAGATGACTCAATTGGTAAAGGCAGTTGTGCCAAATCTGGTAACTTTTGATAAAGGTCTATTTCATGTAAAGAAAAAGGTACACCATCTTAGTTTAGATATTTAAAACTTGGAGTCTGTGAATGACAGAAATAAGTATTTTGAGTATTCAGTGGAAAGGAAAAATGACAGTTTATTCATTGGTGAGCATAACAGAGAATTATAGTGATAAGAATTTGGGAAAATATAATTGCAAAACTCTCTTACATTTTATATTGCATATTTATTTTCATTTCTAGGGGTCAAAGCATAAACTTAGCATCTTAAAACTCTATAAAGATTGTTTTATTTTAATTTTTGTTTATACATGTGTGTCTGTGTGGGTATAAGTACAGTATGTTGTTTTATATGAAAGTCAAAAGAATGTATTGGAGTCCCTGGAGCCAGTATTGTAGATTGTGGATTGGTGGGGGGTTCACTTAATACTGGTGCTTGGAATCAATTTCAGTTCCTCTATAAGAACAACAAGCCCTCAATCATCCCTCAAGCCCCTGGGAATGTAATATTTTACCTCACAGTTCCTAGTTCAAAATTTCTGACAAGGGTAGATTCTCCAATATGGATCTCACTAAGGTAAAGTGAAAATATGAAGCAGGACTGTAGCTCTTATTTTAGCTCAGTCTTTTCCTCAAGCATACTAACAGTCAATTCTTTGAGATTCTAGGATAAGAGATTTTGTTTTTCTTTTAAATGTTGTCAGGAATGTCTACGCTCATAAAAGACTTCTGTAGATTCTTATCAGGTGGTCTCAGGAAGCAGGAAATAACATGACTATTTGTCCTAGTCTCAGAAACCTAGAACACATCCATCTATCTTATGAATTGGAGGTTTTGTTTTCTGATATTAGCTGGAAAATATGCTTTTAATGAGTGTTAATAGTTTCAGTCTAATTTGACAATCTTGCCATGTTTATATCATCAGATCTATTACATTAATTATATCCAAGATTTCTTTTTTAATGTAGTATCTAAATCTGAATTTCATTGATTAATATAAGGTTTTTTCTCTCCCCCCAGTGTGTGTGTGTGTGTGTGTGTGTGTGTGTGTGTGTGTGTGTGAAATGATCAAAAATTTCTTGAGTCATCTTATATTTCCAGCTCTTACAGGAAGTAACCAAGGAATGTACTCCGTTTGAAAATGAACATTTTTGTTTTTTCACAAAATAGGTTATACATTAAACTAACATGGATGTTGGGGATTTCTATTATTCAACTCTGAATTGAACTAATTTTTTATTTTCTTGGTATATGTTAAAATTTGTTTGTGTGAAATAATTAGAAACTTTGGAAATTTGGATTCCAAATATTTGCTAATATTTAACAATGATTGCTATGGTCTAAAGATTTTGTGCCAGCAAAAATGATAGAAATTTATAATAATACTACTAAATGTAAAGTTGGATGTTAATACATTAACACTTTTGTTGTCAAAGTTGCTATTAAGTAATATTTTAAATCTAATATGTTCATAATTAAATGATTTTCTTTAACTAGACTATATTGATAACTTACTGTTGATAACCAGGCTCTCTTACTATTGCTTTTCACCAAATCCGGGTGAATGATCATATTTTTAATGTGCAAATGTTTGATTATTAATTTTACTATTAATTATATTGATATATTTCTCATGTGTGATTTAATAGATTAAAATACTACACAGAGAAAACATAATATATTGAATCCTTTTATTAAAATCAGTGAAGCACTTAGTATATTTTTAAATAAATAAAACTTTGCTTTATATTCATGTTGTTTCAAATTCATTTTTTAAAAAAATTTGCTTTCTTTTCTTAGTGAGTGTTACTTATACAAAGTAAAGAGTTCATTATATGAACATTTCAATACAGATCCCTGTTTTTAATAGAAAAACAATACCTGCAATTTCTTAAATACATGGCTTCATTTCAGATGCCCATTGTATCATATTCATCCACAGACTATTATTTTCCCTGGATTATCTTAATGTCACCTATGTTATGTTCTCTATATTCTTTGGGCCATTACATTCTAAATCATTTTTCATACTTAGTAGTTTATAATATCTTGGCTTACTTAATGTACCACTCCCATAGGCATAAGCCATCATACTTTGCTCACATCATTTTAAAGGATTTCAAAATAATCTGAAAACATGTTTGTGGATATTTCATAAGTATCTATTTGTAATACACACACACACACACACACACACACACACACACACATATATATATAAATGTATATAATGCTATCCTTAGACTATTAGATTAAAACACCAGAAAAAGAAATTCAAGTTTAATATAAAAATAGTGCAGCAAAATTTGGGAGGAAAGAAGCAGAAGTAGTATTATTAGTAATGATTCATGATGAGTTTTAGTTGATTTATTGTTCTTATTTCTGAACTTTTCAAACTTTATAACAAGAGCATAGTCTTAAGTTATATTGTAACACAAAAAACATATCTTTAGGAAAATTCAATATTGGAATTATTTTCCAATATATTCACGAAGATACTGTTATTTATTTAGGTATAATTCCATAATTTTCTTTTTCCTATCAACATTCCATTTCTCTCATGACATCCATTTAAATTGATGGCATCTTTTTCTTTAATTATTTTTGTACCATATTGGTCTCTTCTACTTTATCTTTTCTGTCTTCATGAATACTATACTCAAGCTGTCCAGTCCTCTACCTAGACCTTGCAAGTGACCCTGGGAAGAGAAACAATCAGTTCAGCTCCCTCTCTTTAGTATACCTTCAAACATCCAAGCCTAACATTCTTCTGCCCTAGTAGTCTAAGAAAATATGTTTAAAGGAACAACCAATCACTTACTTCCAATGCTAAGTTTTTGGGAGAACAAAATAAATGATGAGAAAAAAACTAGAAAAAATGTCTTCCCCAGAATTCACCAATTTCATAGTAAGGAAAATAAGTATCAAAACTCAAGAAATAGATTTAAAATGAAAACAATTCTAAATATGTTTTTTTTCTTTTTTTTAAAATTCTTTATTTTTTTATAAAAAATTTCCATCTCCTCCCCTCCTCCTCTCCCTTCCCTCCCCTCTCTTCCACCCATACCTCCACTCCCTCCCTCTCCAAGCCAAAGAGCCATCAGGGTTCTCTTCACTATGTTAAGTCCAAGGTCCTCCCAGCTCCCCCTAAGTCCAGGAAGGTGAGCAACCAAACTGACAAGGCCCACAGTGAGACCATCCATGCAGTAGAGTTCAAGCTCATCGCTGTTGTCCTTGGTTTCTCAGTTCTCCTCCACTGTCAGCCACATTCAGAGAGTCTGGTTTGGTCCCCTGTTCCATCAGTCCCATTCCAACTGGACTTGGTTTTAAGATCTTTAAAGATTTAGACTAGACACAAGTCAACAGAGAACCAGCCCTTTTAAACATACATGTAGGTAGCATTCTATATACTCAACAGATTTTATTTAGAAATAAAAATGTATTTACATACATGAAAGTAAAAACAACTTAAAAAAAAAACAAAATAGAGTCCATGAATTTGAAAAAGAGTAGGGATATGTGAAACCTTGGTGAGAGAAAGGGGAAGTAAGAAATGTAATAAAATTTTAATCTCAAAAGTAAAAATTAAGTAGTGCCTTAGAAAGACATGATGGGGAAAAAGTATTCCAAAGGAACAAGACCAGAAAACAAGCAGTTCTCATTATTCTAACATCTAAGAAAATAGACTTGAAGCTGAAACTAATCTGAAGAGATAAGGAAAACTATTTCATTCTGATCAAGAAATGAATCTTTCCAGGAGAATATACAAATTCTAAATATAAATGCACCAAACCCAGGTGTGCTATATTTTGTAA
The DNA here is from genome assembly GCF_903992535.2 of Arvicola amphibius. NCBI lineage: Eukaryota > Metazoa > Chordata > Mammalia > Rodentia > Cricetidae > Arvicola > Arvicola amphibius. The sequence goes on along the minus strand of NC_052065.1, from coordinate 84,912,985 downwards.
AATAAGCATCACTAAGAAAAATTACAACTAAAGATTTTCAAATTATTCCATAAAAGAAAAATGAAGGAAATATTACTCTCATATCAAAACCAGGAAAAGACACAATAAAAAAGGTAACTATAGAATAAACCCTTTGATTAACATAGACATAAAAATTTCAACAAAATTTTTGAAACCCAAAGACAGGCACAAATTAAAAGGGTCATTCACCTTCACCAGGTTGGCTTTATACCATAGATAGGTTTTAACCTACAATTTTGAACTGAAATAAGTCCTTTCTCTTCTATGTTTCTTTTATCACAATATTTTTTCAGTGAAAAAGAAATGAAAGTAAGACAGACACCTTCATAACGAAAGCATTCACACACTAGTGGGGGAAGAGGAAGAAGACAGGAAAAGATGGAACTACATCCCATATTCATGATCTGTCTAATTGATATTGTTAAATTACCATCCTACTGAAAGTAATTTAAAGGTTCATTGAAACACAAAGTGTGAATGTTATTCTTCCTAGCAATAGAGTAACTAATCTTAAAACTAATATAGAAAAGCAATTGAGCCAAGACAACTATAGAAATGCTCAGAAAAAAAATGCTAGAGGTTTTACCCTTTCAAATATCATGTGATACGACTGTGGCATGGAAATCAAAACAACAACACCTAGGTACAAAACTAAATCCAAGCCTGGTGATGGTGGCACATGCCTTTAATCTCAGCCTTCAGGAGGCAGAAGTAAGCAGGTCTCTGTGAGTTAGAGGCCAGCCTGGCCTACAAGAGCTAGTTCTAGGACAGGCTCCAAACCTACAGAGAAACCCTGTCTCGAAAAACCAAAGAAAAACAAACCAACAACAACAACCAAGTGAACAAACAAATAAACCTAGATCGATAGATCTGTTGAATAGACTAGAGGACCCAGGTTTTACCTCAAGCAATCATAGCCATCTGATTTTAGACAAATATACAAAAGCTATATACTGGAAGAAAGGCAGCATTCCCCAACAAATCACCATGAGAAAACCGGATAGTCACATGCCAAAATTTATACTCAGACAATTGTCTCTAACCCCATATAAAATAATCTCATAATTGAGTGAAGATTTCAATGTAAGATCTAAAATTCTGAAATTACTAGAAAATAGAAAATACCCTAAAGCATATAGATATGGGTAAAGGCCTTTGAAAGAAGACTGATCACTTAAGATATTAGGCCAATAATATACAAATGGGACCTCATGAAATAAAAAAGGCTTCTGTTATAGCAAAGAAAACAGTCAACTGGTTGAAGAACCTGTCTACGTAAAGCTAGAAAAATCTTTGCCAGCTCTCTCTCTCTCTCTCTCTCTCTCTCTCTCTCTCTCTCTCTCTCTCTCTCTCTCTCTCTCTGTGTGTGTGTGTGTGTATGTGTGTGTATGACAAAGAATTAATACATACAAAAACTCAAAAATTTCCAAAAAAGCCTAATCAAATAATGACTATAGTAATGACTATAGATCTGAACACAGAATCCCAAAATGAGAACTCCAAAAAAGCACTTATAAAGTATTTAATATCATTATTTGCATGAGATATACAAATTAAGACTACTTTGAAGTGTAAATCAGTCAGAATGGCCACCTAAAAGAAATTAAATGACAACAAATGATGATGATCTTATATAAAAGAAGAATCCTTCCTTATTCAGTATTGTTTGGAGTGTAGCCAGGTACAACCACTGCAGAAATTAAAGCAAAAAGTACTCAAGATGCTAGACATACATGACTATCTCATCCATGTTCATTGTCTTTTTTTTCCACAAAAGCTTAGAAGTCTAAGCTTTCTTGTTGTTCTTCAAATGATGAATGGTTGCTGTAGTACACATATATATATATATATATATATATATATATATATATATATATATATATATATATATATATATATATATAATGAAAGTTTGCAAGGCTTTTTAAAAATGAAATTATAAAATTTGTGGGTAAATGAATGGAACTGGAAGAATTATATGAGTAAGAAAACACAGACATAGACAAACAAGAGCCTCATGTTTTCTTTCATATGTTGATTTTGGCTTTAAATCCATAATTTTTGTTTGACCTGGACTAACCTCTAGGAACCAAAAAACTCTAAGGACACTGGTGAGTATGGATGCCTTAAAGAAATGAGGAAATGTAATGGTAGAATGCAAATAAAGTAAAAGTCAAAATGTGGGATGCTGGGCTTGGAAATGTTCAAGCTGTAAAGAGGTAGGTTTAGGTCAGACAAATGGTAAACAGAATAAATCATATTCATGTATTAAAAGAAAAGAAGCCTTGTCTAACTAAATTAAAATTGTAATTTTAAAACAAGAGCATTGATAAGAAATACTTTGTAGAGACAAACAACCTGTTCCTGGAAACCATGAGGATTTTTAAAGAAAAAGATCAGGTATGGGATTTCTCCACTTGCATTGGTGATCAAGAACCTAGGGCCCCATTCAAATAATACAGACTTTTGCAATTTCATTTGCTTACCCAGAATTAAATGGAAAGGCTCTATTGGTAAAGGTACCACACATAACATTTATATGCTATAGGGAAGTCAATTTAGAAAGAAACTGGAGGCTTTCTCCATGCCTAACTTTCATATCCAGAAGGTACTGTCCAGACATCTGGTAGAGAAAAGGCAGCAATAACCGTAGTGGCTTGTGAACTCTGTGAACAGCATGACCAACCAGCCAGTCATGATGTATGCAATCTTATGATCGTGGTACTACTGTTATGGGTTAACAGTCACTCACTGAATTTGAGGATTCTCTAAAATATGATAATCTATGCCAGGTACTGTAAACCTGATCAAATCCCATGGCAGAAACACAGTATAAAACTGCTTGTAAATATAATTTCTTTTCAAATTTTGTGAATTTCATACATGTGTTCAAAGTATCTTAATTATATCCAACTCTCACTACCTCTTTCTTTCTTGCCATTCTGTCCCAACTGATCTCCTTTCCAAGTTCACTTCCCTTTAAAAATGTTTATGTCTCTTTAAATTAAAACCCAATTAATATAATTAGTGTTATTCATAAGCATATGGTTGTAGGCATAGGCAAATATCATGAGCTATACTCACTAAAAGAAATGTCTCTGTTCTTCCCAGCAGCTATCCACTGGAGCTATAACTCTAAAGTGTATGTAGCACATCTATTTACCCTTCCTCGACCATGCTAGAATTTTGATCCAGCTTGATTTTTGCAGATCATATGCAGATAACCACAGCTGCTTGGCATCCACATGATCAACTGTGGTCATGTACTGTAGTAGAATTTCACAGTATTCTTCTACATCATCTGGCTCTTGCATTCTTTCTACCACTGCTTTCGTTGATGTTCTCTCAGCCTTGAAAGTGGACAGTTAATATAATGTTCCAACTCCAGGTGAAAAGACATAGTTGCTTATTCTCAATACTTTTGAACAGTCATGAGTCTCTGCACTAAGCCCTTCTGACAAAATTTGAGTGCAGCAGAAATCTTTGCTAAATATTTACATTGATACATACAGACAAATATTTTCCTAAGATCATTCATAAATGCCTTTTATGCTGATCTTATGGCTCTACATGGTACTGAGAAGAATTGAAGGAAGAAGAATCCTCACTATTGTTCAGGAAACATCCAAGAAGGAGCATCAATGACAATAAAAGTACTAGAAAATGGTTAGGAGACCCACATTCTGGCAAGATAAAGCCATCAAAATTATAAGCTCATAGCAATTGCAGATATTTGCACTGGGTATATGCAAAAATGGGTCTGTCAAAAGTCAGATATAGAAAGAAGAGTGGGACAGGGGTCTCTTAACACTCATTACTGGTGGTTTTTTTATGGATGAATTTAGAGAGAGAGAGAGAGAGAGAGAGAGAGAGAGAGAGAGAGAGAGAGAGAGACTGTATTAGTCACTGTCTTCAGTTTTGTCCACATTGGTGACTGCACCAGGTTCCAGGGGATAGTTTAAATTTAATGGTCACACAGATAGATGAGCGTAAACAATATGAGTCACAAAATAAAATGCCATCTGAGAAAAAAAAATATGAGGAAGGAGGTGTAGTTGATTCAGATGGAGGAGAGATAAGAGAGATGTTGGAAAGAGTTTTCAATGGGTATTATATACATATACAAGATGGATAAGCAGATTTAGCAATATAAAGTTAAAAATTGATTGTTTGGTTTCAGTAAAATTAAAACAAAAAGTCAAAAAATCACCTGAAAAATTATTTTTGAAGATCATCTTTCATAATGTACTCACACCTAGACTTGTAAAACTCTTACAGGTTTGTAACATACACAAATGGAAATAATAATACAAACACAACAAAAATATACCATATCAATATTTGTTAATAACATTACAAAAGCTTCTTATCACTCTAAAACTTGAAAAGAACACAATCCAAATTCAAAGATATAAGTGGACATGTTATGAAAGAAGCTATAAGAAAAAAAAAACAAACAAAATTGAGCCTGGTGGTGGTGGCGCACGCTTTTAATCCCAGCACTCGGGAGGCAGAGGCAGGCGGATCTCTGTGAGTTCGAGGCCAGCCTGGTCTACAAGAGCTAGTTCCAGGACAGGCTCTAGAAACTACAGGGAAACCCTGTCTCGAAAAAAAAAGAAGCTATAAGAGTGACAAATGAATATAAAACCTAGTATGAATCTAACAGGAAACTACAATGCAGTAACACTTCAGCTTCATTAAGATGGATAGAATAAAAATTGATAATACAATCGAGGAAAGCTAAAGTTGAAACTCTTTCATGATTATAGGAGTGTAAAGTAGTATAATCACTTTGGAAAACACTTTAGCAAACACTCAGAATATTGTTGTAAGTTCCAGCAATCTTAATCATGTATTTAACCAACATATTAGCACAAAACACCCTGCATGCTACTGTTTATAACAGCTTTTTTCATAACAACAACAAAGAGAAAACAATTCAGATAGTCTTAACCAGCCTGTGTATTGCCCAACAATAAAAATAAGCTGTAGATACATGTAAGAACCTTGATGACTCTTGAATATCTTGTACTGAGAGAAACCAATGTGACCAAAATGCTACATATTGTATGATTCTATTTAGATAGGATTCTAGAATAGATAAGTTATGTAGATGTAGAAGAGATTCTTGGTTGCTCTGAGTAGGAGAAAAGGAGGGCAGTAACAGAAATGGGTAATGGCATGGACACTGAGACTAATTTCCATAGTTAAAACCTGTGTTATAAGTCTAAATTTAGGGAAATAATAAATGAAATATGTTTGGACAGAAATAGAAAGTACAATAGACAAACAACTTTTCTGTGTAATGCATTGTCATATTCAAGCATTATTTTTTTGAGTGGAAATCTCTTATTAAAACATGCACAAAATAAATTACTGTTTTCACTGGACAAACCAGAAAACAAAACTAGTTGAAAGTTAAATAGATGCTCAGATTTGAATACAGTTGCAAATTTGGACTATATTGACATCTCCCCATCTGACTGGCCTATAGCTCTAGGAAAATACCACTACATTTACTATTTCCCTGAGATTTGTTGTTATTATTGTGTCTGTTGAATACTTATATAAAATCATCACACTCTGTACTTTAAATATATACAAAATTTATATTTCAAATATAATTTTAAAAACACTAAGCCCTTTAGAAGAAAAACACTCTGTATACAAAAAGAAATACAACACACACACACACACACATATATATATATCACATGAATATTAGTCCCAAGATGATGACTTGAAACAATAAATTGATACATTTTGCTTATTTTACTAACCAAATACTTATCAGAATATATTCTATACTTTATTTATCATAGTTATTGTATTTCAGAAAATTAGTTCTTTATTAGTATTTTCTCATATAGAAGTCCTTAAAATTGATTTATAAAAAAGAACTAATATCTCAATATTTCTACTTTTCTATCTATCTATCTATCTATCTATCTATCTATCTATCTATCTATCATCTATCTATCCATCCATCTATCTATCTATCTATCTATCTATCTATCTATCTATCTATCTATCTATCTATCTATCTATGTCTGCCTTCCTTAGTTGCCTGTGTTGGAGCCCCAGGCCCATAAGATTTCCCCAGTCTATGTTAGTATTTATATTTGTATTATTTCTCTTCATGTAGCCTTTTGGTGACACTGCATAGGTATATCTTCCCTGAAATTCTAGAGTAGTCAGTTTCACAGATACCCAATACCAATCAGCCCTCAAGTCATATAAACATGGTAATATTATATATTCTGAACATATATAATATTATGCAACATATATTTGCAACATATGTTTTTGTAGTAATAATGAATGAAAAATAATCCAGAAGCCAAGAATTTAAGAGAGAGCAAGAGCTATATCAATATGATAGGGAGGGAGGAAAATAAAAGTGAAAATGATATATTTTAGCTTTAAAATATCTTTGAAGTAGAAACAGAAGCACCTAAAGTTATGAACCCTTGAAATCACTTCTTAAGAAATAATTTTATTGTAGTTTTATATATTTTACCATCAAATACCTATTTATTAATAGCGCCCATCCTAAAGCTAAAAGTTTAAAGTTTTTTTCATGCTTATAGACTCCTCTAGAAGGGTTGCTCATGGGGCATAGATCTGTTTACAATTATTCATTCGTGCATTGCTAATTAAAAATGTGTTTCATTAAACTTGTTAAAGAATACTTAGGGAGAGAATGAACATGGTGAAATTAAGATCCCTAGGCTATAAAATAACTTCAACAGTTGAGTTGCTAAAACTAATGTGGGCAGCAAGAGTGTCAAAAGTATCTATCACTTATCACAGTGTATAAAATTCAAAATAAAGTGTATATGTCAGGTATGTCAGGTAATGTAAAAGAGAATTTTTCTAATTTAAAGCACACATAGGGCTCTGAGTCACTTGGCCTCTTATGAATTCATAAAATGTTAGTACCATAATTACACATGGTATACTTCTGGCAACTTAGTGTTTTTGATTATACAATTTGGCCAGGACTTCATTACTAATAAAAGCATGTTGATTTTAAAATTTTTAGTACTTAGTGGATATAACTCTTTGAATCACTGTACTTTAAGCATGAGTTAATATCCTTATCCCTGTTCTAGTCCATGGATAAATTCTACAATAGTCAGATTCCCTTCTGCCTGATTAGTATGTTCTTTATCCATTTTGTAATACCTTTTTAAAGTCAGTCTTTTTTTACTATTACTATAGACTATTTTCTTATACAATATATCCATATTTTGGTTTCTCCCCACTATTCTTCTCAGTTCTTCCTCAACTTTACTCCAAATATAGACAAATGTCCCATACCATGCCCCCCTCTTTAAAATACAAAAACCCCAAAGACATCCATAGTCCATTTTGGGGGAATGTGGGCATAGTTTTCCAAGCTACTTCCTGATGGTTGGAGGCACTGATAATCTTATGGGGATGTAAAGAAAACTTTGAATTATGATCAAGTCATGACAGGATTATCCTGTGAGTCTTAATCATCTCAGGCAGCAGTCTTGAATCTGTTCTGGATGTGGAATTCAGACACCTGGGCCACCTATTTCTCCCGGAGATTTCTCAGGTGGTCTTCCTTGATCAAACCTGATTTTTCTTAACACAGAATGAATCCCAAGGCTGCATATATTTTAAAAAACACACTGTAAACCATTTAGAAGTTTTCTTCATCTTTGAATCTCTCTTTACTATCTATCTTTTCTATCTATCTTTATCTATCTTTTTCTGACCACATTAGTCTTTAATTTGTTAAGCAATATGGATAGGATTAAAGCTGTAGCTTTGATGGCTGGATCCAGTCCATTCCTTAGCTCTCTGAGATTTCAGTCTCATGGCAGAGGTACTGGCTAGAGACATGTTTATTGCCACAACTCTATGGCATTTCAAGGTCCCTGCCACCACCAAAAAGCATGCAGTCAGCTTTTCATCAACACCATTTAAGTGTTTTGTGGCAGGACCTCTTAAAAGCTTCAAGGTTTTGCAGCTAAAGCTGAGTCAGGAAGCCTCTCTTAAATTAGAGCACTTGCCTGTAGCAAGCAGAGCAGATCTGAGAAATTGTTGCTACCAGGAAGCTATGCTTTATTCTATTCTTTTCTGTCTAGAATTACTTCCCAAGCTCTCTTGGGTTTTATGTGGATGCAGTTGTCTGCTTGGGCACCATTTCTCTTTCTGTCTCTAATGAGATAAGAACAGGCTTTTATGAGATAAAAACCAAACATGACGAATAAAATATAATAAGGTGAAACAAAAGCTATCTTATCAAAGATGGACACAGCAACACAACAGGAGGAAAAGTGTCCCAAGAACAGTCACAAGAGTCAGAGATCCATTTGTTCATTCATTCATTCTTTCATTCATTCATTTATTCAGTAAGGAGCTCTATAAAATGATTAAGTTAAACTCTATAATATATATCCAGAGGATCAAATGTAAAGCCATGTAGGCTCTATGCTTTCTATTTTAGTCTCTATAAATTCATATATGCCTTGCTTAGTTAACCCACAGGGCCTTATTCTGCTGATCTTCTATCCCTTCTGGCTCTTACAATCTTCCCCCTCCTGTTCCACTAGATTCCCTGATATATTAGGGAGGCATTTGAAGGAAACCTTCAATTTATATTCTCTCTCTGCATAATGTCTTGCTGTGGGTCTCTGCATCTGTTATCATCTGCTGTCAGAGTAAGCCTCTCTGATGATGACTAAATGGATTACTGATATATGAGTAGAGAAGAATGTCATTTTGAATCATTTTATTGATTTATTAGTGTTTGGTTTTACCTTAGGTCCCTGGACTTTCTATTTTTTGTATTTTTGTTACTCAGGTAATGTCAGGTATGGGGTCCTGCTTGTGTATTGGACCTTAAGTCAAATAATACATTAGTTAGCTAGTCCTTAAAATTCTGTGCCATTATTGCTCTAGCATGTTTTGCATGGTAGAAATATTATAAGTCAAAGAGTTTGTTGCTAGGTTGGTGTCCACGTTTCTCTTTCTGTAGCCTCCAGAGTACCATCCCACACCAAAAAGACTAGAAAGTAGAGGTGAAAGCTCCATGTAGAGACCAGCTGAACTTCTCCATCTTCACAAGTTGTATGTCTGCTGTTCTCAGCATTGGGTGCTAGCTGTCAGTTTGGAGAGAGCATCCCTTTGCCTTATCAACATCCTGGGTAGTTTGGGATTTTGTTTGGAATTTTCAATGGCTCCCCTTGGTCCATAACTCAATTGAATGCAACCCAGTATCTTTAACTGGCTTCACCTGGCTACAAGAGATGGCCAATTGAGACTCCAAATCCACTAATGAGTCCTCATTTGGATCATCTTAAAGGATTCCAGAAACCTTCTACAGCACTAGCTTTCTACAAAAACATAATACTCCTAAATCAAATTGTCTTTCCCCATACTCTTTCATCCCACCCATCTCAACCCCAAATGATCCTACTACTACAATCCATACCTGTCCTCAGTCAACATACAAAATCTCTTCTATTTCCCCAACCCAAGTAGATACATGCACTTCCCAAGACACATCCCTTTTTACCTAACCACTCTAGGTCTTTGTATTGTAGCTTGGTTAGTATTTAATCAACATCTAATATCCACTTACAATGGAATACATATCATACTTGTCTTTCTGAGTTTGTCTTCTCACTCATATTTTTTTCTAATTTCCTCTGTTTGCCTACAAATTTCATGATGCCATTTTTAAACAGCTGAGAAATTCTCTACTGTATAAATGTACCAAATTTCCTTTATCCATTTTTTTTTTTCTGTTGAAGAACATCTAGGTTGTTTCCAGTTTCTGGCTCTTATGAAAAAAGATGTAATGGACATGGTTGAGCAAATGACATTGTAGTAGGATAGAGCATTCTTTGGGTATATAACCAATAGTGATAGAGTTGTGTCTTGAGGGAGATCAATACCCAGCTTTCTGAAGAACCACCATATTAATTTCCATAGTGGCTGTACAGTTTTTCACTGCCCCTAGCAAGGAGGAATGTTCTCCTTGCTCCACATTCTCACCAGCAAAAACTGTCACTTGTGTTATTGATCTTAGCTATTCTGAAACGTATAAGATGAAATATCAAAGTAGTTTTGATTTTCATTTCCTTGATGGCTAAAGATGTTGGATATTTAAATGTTTCTCAGCCATTTGAGATCCTCTATTTAGAATTCCCTACTTAATTCTGTGCCCCATTTTTTTGAATTGGATCCCTTTGTTTTTTGATATCTAGTTTCTTGTATTCTTTATATATTTTAGATATTAACCCAAATATGACAGATATGTGGTAAGTGAAGAGCTTTTGCCATTCTGTATGCTAGCATATTGCCTTATTAATGGTGTCCTTTGTCTTTCAGAAGCTTTCAGTTTCATGGGTTCACACTTATTAAATGTTGATGTTAGTGCCTATCCTGTCAATGATCTGTTTATAAAGTCTTCTCCTCTGACAATATGTTCAAGGGTATTCCCCATTTTCTCTTCTATCAAGTTCAATGTATCAGGTTTTATGTTGAGGTCTTTGAACTATATAGACAAGTTTCATGCAGTGTTTATAGATTAGATCTATTTGTATTCTCTTATATGAATGAATCCAGTTTGACCAGCACCAATTCTTAAAAATGCTGTTTTCTTTTTCCAGTGTATATTTCTTAATTCTTTTTCAAAACTCGGGTGTCTATATGTTTATAAATTCTTGTCTGGATTTTCAATTCAATTTTATTGACCACTGTTTCCATTTGTAGTCAGTATTATGCTGTTTTTATTATTATAGCTCTATAGTATAGAGGTTCTCAACCTGTGAGTGTTGACCCCTTTAGGCATCACCTAACATCAGAAAGCACCTTTATTTGCATTGAAATTCATAACAGCAGAAAAAATACAGTTATGAAGTAGCAGTAAAGTAATTTTATGGTTGGGGATCACCACAGCATTCAGGTGTTTGGTTTTGTTGAAAAATGCTATTTGAAAACCACACCACAGCATTTGAGTACTTAAGAGCTCGTCCAACCCAACATCCTCTGAACCTATAAACTGTTCAAGCATATGAAGGAGAAATAAATACAAATTCAAAACAGCAGTATCTCCATGACACAGGACAACAGGATATCCAAGGGGATCCCCAGTAAAGCCCATTATCTGTGGTGCAGCAGAAACTGAAGGCTTCAAACCAGATCATAGGAATAAACATTTGCTAATAATGACGTATTGACTAAAAGATAATCTGTGTGACTCACCCAGTCACACTTTAACTTCCATGACAGTATTCTTTTTTTCTATTTTTATTTTTGTTTGCTTCTTTGTTTTGTTAGGTATTTGGTTTTTCTTTTAAATTTGGTTTTGTTTTAGGGAGAGTTTGCAAGGCTAGAGGGCAGATGTGTAGACAGAAGTTTCTGCCCCACCTGGTCCTATAGCCATTAAGTCATAAATAAAAACACAGTGGCTTATATTAATTATAAACTGTTTGGCCTGTTATGCAGGTTTATTATTATCTAGCTCTTACAATTTATTTTAACCCATATTTCTTATCTATGGTTAGCCACATGGCTTGGAACCTTTTCTCAGTAAGGCATTCTCATCTTGCTTTCTATGTTTCTGGCTTGTGACTGTGTCTCTGCCTTTCTCTTCCCAGTAATCTCCTAGTCTGGTTGCCCTTCCTGTACTTCCTGTCTGGATACTGACCAATCATTGTTTTATTAAAACAATATGAGTGACAAAGTTTTGTAGTATACAAGTACATTATCCTAGAACATTTCTCCCCCTTTTCTTTTCAAAACAAGAATTATGAATCTAATTTCCTTTGTTTCCTTTTTTCCTGCCTGTTATTCTTAACAACTTGTAACCAACACTCTAAACAAAGACAAACATCCATAATACACTTTTTGGTAAAGTGGGCATGGTTTTCTATGCTATTTCCTGCTGATTATGGTCACTGGTAATCTTTGGGGCACTCTGAGAAAATTTAGGATTATGGTCAAGTCCTGATTGGAGTATTCTGTTAGGTCGGAAATCCTCGACCAGTTACCTTGAATCTCTTCTATGTGTAGAACTCAGAGGAAGCTACAACAGAGGCACTCTGAGACATTGAATCATGTAGGCTTTCTGGTGGACAATGAGGGCTGACTGAGAAGCCAAGGACAATGGCACTGGGTTTTGATCCTACTGCATGTACTGGCTTTGGAGGAGCCTAGTCTGTTTAGATGTGCACCTTCCTGGACCTGGATGGAGGGGGGAGGACCTTGGACTTCCCACAGGGCAGAGAACCCTGACTGCTCCTTGGACTGGAGAGGGAGGGGGATGGGAGTGGAGGGAGGAGGCGGGAAATGGGAGGTGGGGAGGAGGCGGGAATTTTTAATAATAATAATAAATAAATAAAAGAAAAAAGAAAAAAAGAGAAAATTTTCAAAGGTTCTTTCTCAATTAAAGTTGACTTTTCATAACCCAGAATGAATCCATAGCCTCTCAGTTCCTATGTAAATGAAAGCAAAACCTCTTTCTCAAAGTAATGTATCTTTTGACTTAAATTTTGAAGTTAAGATATTTTTAAAATACATGGGTTATTTGAATCCAATAGCATTTATAATCAATTGTTTTATGGCAGCTATGGCTCCTTTCTCAGTAGTCAAACAATTCAAAGACAGCACAATAACACACAGTAACCAGACTCTGTGCATTTTCCATCTTTATGTGGCTTTTTTATTTTTCTATTTCTTTTTAAAAGCTTTTTTCTATCTTTCTTTTCTCTTCCAATTCTACAGATATTTTTGAACACACTGTAAACAATTTAGTGCTTTTTGTGTCTAGATCTATCTTTATTTTTATATCTATTTTTTTCTGACCATGTGATTCTTTAATCTGCTAAGAAGCATGGCTAGGATTAAAGCTGTGGCTTTGGCGGATGGTTCTACCCAATTCCTTGGCTTCCTGAGAGTTTAGCTTCATGGTGGAGGTATTGGCAGAGGCTATATTTATTGCCACAACTCTGTAGAGTTTGTAGGTTTATGCCCCCACAAAGAAACATGCCTCAAGCTGCTAATAACCACCATCTAAGTGTCAAGTAGCAGGGCCTCTTAAAAGAGGCATGCAGTTTTGGCCACTAACACTGAGTTAACAAGACTCTCTTAAAGGACTCATGCCTCTGGTTTCCTCTAGCAAACAGAGCCCACCCAAGAAAATGTTGCTGCCAAAAGCGTTGCTTTTGTGTCTAGAATTCCTTCCCAAACTCTCTCAGGTTTTATCTGAATAAAGGTGCCCCAGGTTGTGTGCCATTTGTAGACAGAAGTTTCATTACCACATTGTTTCCCAGCTGTTAAGCCCCAAATAATCACACATATATTTATATTAATTATGCACTTATGGCCTATTGCTCATACTTATTACTAAATAACTCTTATAGATTAAATAACCCATAATTCTCATCTATTTTTAGCCACGTGGCTTAGTAACTTTTCTCAATAAGGTATAATCACCTTCCTTCCTCTGTATCTTGCTGGTGACTATGTCTCTGCCTTTCTCTTCCTAGTATTCTCCTGGTCTAGTTGCTCCACCTATACTTCCTACTTTGCTACTGGACAATCAACATTTTATTAAACCAATACAATAGACAAATCTTTATGGTGTACAAGAGCATTATTCCACAGCACAGATGGGAGAGAGCATAATTCATGATGTGAAACCCACAAACAATCAAATAAAGTAAAAAATCAAAGTAAGAGATAAATGAATCATGTTGAATTCTCAGTTAAAAACAAAAAGGAAAAAATTGGGAAGTTGAGAATAAAAGAGAAAAAATACAGCTAAAAACAGAAAACAACAGCAATTGCATATATGATAGCAACTATACCACTCATCATTTTAAATATTAATGATATAAGATTATAGATTCATTATCCCATAATAACTGAATGCAGGTAACAGGCATGAGTTTTGAAAAAGATTATAAATTAATTGATTTTTAAGTTCTAACTTTTTTCATAAATAGTTGATATGGGAGTCCCATCTGTATTCTGTAAATACCGTTGGTTAAAAAAAGGCTATTTTGGGCCTCTGATAGGGTAGAGCATAGTTAGTCAGGGAAAACTAAACTGAATGCTGGAATAAAGAGGGCAGAGTAAAGAGAAGCCATATAGACTCTCTGGAGACAGATATTAGAACTTTACCCAGTAAGCCACATCCTCATGGAGATACACAGATTAATGGAGATGGGTTAATTTAAGATATGAGTTAGCCAGAAATATATTTAAGCTATTGGCCAAACATTATTGCAAATAATATGGTTTCTGTGTGATAATCTTGAGTTCTGGGCAGCCAGAAACAAATAAGTGGCCCTCTTTACTACAAATTGGCACTCCAATTTGTGCCACTTAAATCCTTATAAAACCTGAGAAAGCTTAAAATGTAATTTTAAACACAAAAGAACAGTTAAGTACAGCATCTTGGTAGCCAATATTTTGCTGGTGGCATGACTCAGTTCCTATAAGGGAAATCTTCCTGATTCATTGGTAGCAGAAAAAAAAGCCAAATGATTTTGAAGCAACAGCTTCTGGGCCATGTTTCCAGTGCAAACTCTGGCTCTTTTCGGAGGCCAAGCATTTAAATGGGGTTTATGGGTAGGGTGCTGCAAGTTACTAGATGGCAGCATAGGCCAACTGGTTACCAGAGTTGAAGTAGTGGGGACGGCTCCCACCCCGCAGCCTCAGAGGCAATGAATAGACTTCTGCCATGTTGGACTGGGCAGAGCAAGCAGGCGTGGCTATATCTGCCCTAGCAAAGCTGCTGCTTAGGTTTATAAGAAGCATTTAGAATTTTAGGAAGCAGTTCTGGTCAGAAAAGAATTACAGATACATAATAAAGATAAAACCAGATGGAAAGACTTCTAAATCGCTCACAGCATTGGATAAAAGTATGTATGTTTGGGAGAGAGAAGAAAAAGAATATAGACAGTTTTAAGAAGTAAATGGTTTTAAAAAAGGTAAAGTCTTTAAAGAGATAGAGTAGAGACAATCATAGATTAAAAGGAGTAAAGAAAAAATAAGACACGTAAAGATGAAATATAGACAGAGGGTCTGGATTATTTATACTATTGTGTTTTCTTTGATTTTTTTTTCATTGCAGAGAGGCATTTGACTCTGAGGACTGCTAAGCTATGCTAACATATGCATTTTAAAGGAATCTTGATTTCAAAATAGGGCTCTAAAGATTTGCTGCTTTAGAAAAGAGGGTCTTTTGTTTCCACAGAAGATGAGAACCTGTGGAATCCTTCCAGATTAATGTGGTTTGATGAAGACCCCTAGAAAGGTCACCATGAATATCCCCCAAAATTACTTCTTTCAACAAATGCAGGGAGCAGTTTGTAGAGAACTACGCCCATATTCCAAAATATTGTTTAAAAATGTTTCTTTACATTTAAAGGAAGATATGTTATAGAGATTTGCATTGATATGAATCTTGGTTTTTTTGGTCCAAATTTAATTTTAAATTTGTTATATATTTATTTCTGCTCTTGATTAAGGTATTGTGTTTGTGCAGCTCATTTAAAAATGTAATGTATACTTAATAAATATAAGTTAATATATAGTCATCCATAATAGTCAAGCTTGTAGTCATATTAGTTAGGTTTTCTAGATATATAGAGATATATTTAAGTTAGATAGGTATTCTTCAAATCTTTCAGAAACCTTCAGAATGTGGCATTTAAAATCTTTTAAGAACTTAGGACTTTTAATAACAATGAAACACATCTGCTCCTGGCAGCACAAATCTACTTCAAGTGGATGATGGGCATCAAAGAGGCTCCTTATGGAGTTTTCTAGACATTCGGGCAAGAATCTGCTCTTGCCTTGACTGCTTGATGCTGTGCTGCATAAACCGGATATGCAAGACCCACAGAGAAATGACTGCTGAACTTGTGTAAAGGCAAGACCATTCTTTGGGGTTCATGCTTCATGAAAGAGTCTGCCAGACATTCTTCAAAACACAGAAGAAAGTTATTGCCAAACTTCCAACATAGGTGGAACTGTCTTTGAAATTTCCTGCTTAATGGAAAAGTCTGCTGGACACTAAGGGCCTATAGGTTGAAGATGGATGTCCAGAAGAACTTTGAGTGACTTTCCAGACAGTGAGATGTACCTGTCAATTCTAGAGTTTTGGAAGTTGCTTACAATGCACTTTCTGTTTACTTAGGTAATATTATATCCTTCTGAGGTCTTTGATAGATTTGAAGAATAGATAGTTATAATTATAGTTTTCCTTAGTTATAATAAAAGATAAACTTCATATAATTATTGCAAATATAATTTTTACTTGATACCTGTTTGGTTTTATATAAATTTACTATGTTAAACTTAAAACCTTCTTTTTTTATTTAAACAGAAAAGGAGAGGTGATGTGGGATTCCTCTCTGTATGCTGTGAATACTATCAGTTAATAAAGAAGCTGTTTTGGGTCTCTGATAGGGTAGAGCAAAGCTAGATGGGGAAAACTAAACTGAATGCTGGGAGAAAGAAGGTGGAGTAAAAAGAAGTCATTTAGCCCCCCTGGAAACAGATGCCTGAACTTTACCTGGTAAGCCACAGTCTCATGGTGATACACAAATTAATGGAATTGGATTAATTTAAGATATGAGTTAGCCAGAAATATGGTTAAGCTATTGTTCAAACAATATTGCAAATAAAATGGTTTATATGTGATTACTTCAAATTCTGGGCAGCCAGAAACAAACAAGCTGCCCTCCTTACTACAGTTTGTTTTCCCCTTTTTGATGGTGAATAACTGCATAAAGACACATTCCATAGGGAAAATGTAAAATCCAACAGGAAACTATAAGCTGCCATTCCTAATGGTGATTCTAATTGTAGAGATAGTCATTGAGATTTATAAAATTGAGTATGGTTTGTTTGGTACTTAATATTTTTTGTATGGTTTTTATAATAAAGTTTATTGTTAAAAGTTAAAATATATAAGAAAATGGATTCAGTAGACAAAAACAAAACCTTCTTTAGATATACAACTCAGTAGTAGAATACTTACCTAATATGTACAAAACCTTTATTCCCATATTCAGTACGGCTAACATAAAACAAAAATAAAAGAATTTTTAAAATACTAGTAACCTATATACATTTATGAGAATCCTGCTTTAAATACAGATATTTTGTATATTAAAATTTAAAAGCAAACTCCAAGGACAGAATCCTGCTCAGGAATAGTTAGCCAACACAAAACTGATTCCATGCTTTATTTTGATTTGTTGTTGTTGTTTGGGTTAGTCATTTTAAAATATTTTTGTTTGCTTCTTTAGAGAGGGAGAGAGAGAGAGAGAGAGAGAGAGAGAGAGAGAGAGAGAGAGAGAGAGACCTGAAGTTGAATTTGTAGGGAAGGAAATATCTGGTAAGAGTTGAGGATAGAGAAAGAATATGTCCAAAATACAGTACAAGGAAAATTTAAAAATAAAACTAAATTATAAATAATATATAAGTAGAAATATGAAAAACAAATGAATAAGGTGAAATATAGTACAGTGACAATAATCAAAAGCAAGGGAAATAATACTATGTACATATATCAAAGTAATTGCAATAGGTTCCCTCCTAGAACCTATATCATATCATATATATATATATATATATATATATATATATATATATATATATATATTTGTCTAGCCAAATATTTCAGGAGTGATCCTTGGATCCATCAGAAATTTGTGATCATTTCCATCACATTGGTTCCATTATTCCCTAAATAGAAATATATTACCATGCTGGCCATTGTGGTAGCTCTTAGGAATCACAACTGGATGATACTAATGATTACTTATTTCCTTCAAAATTGAGCATAGCACATTCTAGTACTATAAAAATATCTAGCCAGTAGGAGTGAAATTATCAGGTCAAAACCAGCTTACCTCTATATTTTCCAATTCAAGTATGTATGTATTGTCTTTAACATCAAGTTCTGGAGGGTAACCAAGAACATTGAGAATGACATATAATGTTTGGGGCTTTATGGGGCCTCACTGGGCAACAAATCCTAAAGAAGTAAGTCATTCTTGGCACAATATCAGCCATCTAAATGAATTTTAGATTTACTATATCATATCTATATTTCATTTTGCACCTTTTTATATTTTGCATTTCTGATTAGCACTATGTCCTCTAGGTTCATCAATATTTTTACATATAGCACTTAATAATGTTAAATAATATTCCATTTTGTATATACACACTCACATAAACAAATTCAACAATTTTCAAAATTTCAATGATATTTTTTGAAAAAAGGAAAGAAAAATACAAATATTTGAATGGATCAAAAAGCTGCTAACGTCTCAGTGGGTGAACGCATCCCTCATGGTTCTGACTTTCTTTCTCATGATCTCTCTCCTTCTGCTCCTCATCAGAACTTTGGGAGCTCAGTCCGGTGCTCCAATGTGGGGCTCTGTCTCTATCTCCATCCATCGCCAGGTGAAGGTTAAGGCTCACAGTGAGCCCATCCATGCTGTAGAGTTCACATTCATTGCCGTTGTCCTTGGTTTCTCAGTCCTCCTCCACCGTCAGCCACATTCAGAGAGCCCGGTTTGGTCCCCTGTTCCATCAGTTCCATTCCAACTGGACTTGGTGGTCTCCCGTTAGATCTGTCCCACCTTCTTAATGGGTAAATGCACTCCTCACGGTCCTGACTTCCTTGCTCATGATCTCCCTCCTTTTGCTCCTCATCGGGACCTTGGGAGCTCAGTCCGGCACTGAGACGGCAGGACAGAACTAATGGGAGACGACCAAGTCCACTTGGAATGGGACTGATGGAACATGCGACCAAATCGGACTCTCTGAAAGTGGCTGATGGTGGAGGCTGACCGAGGAGCCAAGGACAATGGCGACGGGCTTGGTCTCTACGACATGTACGGGCTCTGTGTGAGCCTTGTCAGTTTGGTTGCTCACCTTCCTGGACCTGGAGGGAGTTGGGAGGACCTTGGACTCAACATAGTGTAGAGAACCCTGATGGCTCTTTGGCCTGGAGAGGGAAGGAGTGGGGGTATAGGTGGAGGGGAGGGGAGGGAAGGGGGAGGAGGAGGGGAGGAGATGGCAAAGTTTATATAATGATATAATATAAATAAAAAAAAAGTCATTCTCAAAAAAACACAAAAAAAGCTGCTAACAAATCAAAGAGCAGAAGTATATCAATTTCAGTGAATCACATTTGACAAAGACTCTATAAACAGATTGTTTTTCCAAAGCACTCAAGGAAACTCATGGCCACATAAATGAAAACACTCAACAACACTCATCACTATAGAAATATACATCAAAACCACAATGTGATATTGTTTCATTTCACTTCAAATGGCTATATGTATATAAACACACACAGAGACACACATACCCAGAGACACAAAAGACATGTCAAAATGTGCAAAAAAGAAAAGAAAACCATTTCATTACATTTGTAGGAACACAGATTAGAAAAACATGGAGAATAATATGACTGTTTCTAAAAATATTGGAAATAGTACTATAATATGACAAAAGCAAATCTGTGTCTATTTGGTCCCAGATGATTCATTTCTAAAGTTTTTAAATAACACAAATTGATTTTCATTTGATTATACATTCTTTCTACAATGTAATCAGTCATTTTTAAGATGGCTATCCAAGAAATATTAGTGCTGTCTGTGTGAGTTCTTCTCAGAAAAGTTTATATAATTCATTAAGAATAAAGGATACTTTGGCTCTAAAGCCTTCATAGAATTACAATGACCCATCATCATTATTTCCCTGGCTAAAATTTAATTTAGCGGCCTTCAAAAAGCTGAGGCCTCCATTTCCATTTAGTAATTCATACACAGATTTCACAGTGTTATATGCATAATTCAAGTATGATGAAATCTGTTAATACAGTTAATCTGGAAGGAATGTGCCTGTGATTTTTATGTAACTATTTTTGTAAGTAAATGGTAATTTAAAAAAGTTATTCTGATAGTCAAAAAATATTTAAATTTCAATAGAAAAATCACTTAAGTATATTTTAAAAGCTTATTTACTTTTAATTCAACTTAATTGTCAAAAATGAATATTAAATATTATGTAGGTATTTTCAAAAGCAAGGACAAGGCACTAATTCTTCACTAACCATAGATTATATATTGCAAATTAAAGTTTTCCTTATTTTAAAGAGTATTTCTCTAAAAAATTGAAATTTTTATAACTTTTTGTAGGAAACCAGTATTTTTTCCTACATTTATTTTGAAAGAGAGAGGCATTATTTCTTCATCATTTCCCCCAAATTTATATACTCAGAGAAGGAAAAGAGAAGTGTAATATATGTGTTAGATTCCTTTAATCACATTACCACTTTCTAACAATGAATTCTAGATATTTATAAAACAGTTTCTTTGCCAAACCAAGTGTAGTATTAATATTTTCATGTTAACACCCATAACTGTATGGTCGATTGTGATCTCCATTGTGAATACAAGTGAGTTCTATGCACTTCAACTCATGTATTCATTGATGAATTTCTTTTATGAAAAGGACATGTCTTTTTTTTTATGGTTTATTTTTTTATATTTAAAAATTTCCATCTCCTCCCCTCCTCCTCCCCCTTCCCTCCCCTCCCCTCCACCCATACCTCCCCTCCCTCCCTCTCCAGGCCAAGGAGCCATCAGGGTTCCCTACTCTATGCTAAGACCAAGGTCCTCCCAACTCCCCCCAGGTCCAGGAAGGTGATCGACCAAGCAGAGAAGGCTCCCACAGAGCCCGTCCATGCAGAAGAATCAGAGCCCAGCGCCATTGTCCTTTGCTTCTCAGTCAGCCCCCACTGTTGGCCACATTCAGAGAGACGGGTTTGGTTGCATGATCCATCAGTCCCATTCCAACTGGAGTTGGTGATCTCCCTTTAGTTCTGTCCCACTGTCTCCATGAGTGAACGCACCCCTCACGTCCTGACTTTCTTTCTCATGTTCTCTCTCCTTCTGCTCCTCATCAGGACCTTGGGAGCTCAGTCCAGTGCTCCAATGTGGGGCTCAGTCATTTTCTTCATCTATCGCCAAGTGGAGGTTCCCTCACGGTCCTGACTTTCTTTCTCATGTTCTCTCTCCTTCTGCTCCTCATCAGGACCTTGGGAGCTCAGTCCGGTGTTCCAATGTGGGGCTCTGTCATTTTCTTCATCTATCGCCAGGTGGAGGTTCTATGGTGATATGCAAGAAATTCATCAGTATGGTTATAGGAACTGGCCTTTTCAGGCTCCCTCTCCTCAGCTGCCCAAGGAACTAACTGGGGGCGTCTCCCTGGAAACCTGGGAACCCCTCTAGGGTCAAGTTTCTTGACAACCCTCAGGTGGCTCCCTAAATTAAGATATATGATTCCCTGCTCCCATATCCACCCTTCCTGTATCCCAAGCATCCCATTCCTCCGAGCTCCCCCATTCTCCCCTTCACGCTTTTCTCTCCCCATCTTCCCTTGGCCGTGTCTTGCCCAACCCTCAAGTTACCAATTTTTGCCTGGCGATCGTGTCTACTTCCAATATCCAGGAGGATTACTATATCTTTTTTGGGGGGTTCACCTTCTTATTATCTTCTCAAGGATCCCAAATTATAGGCTCGATGGAAAAGGACATGTCTTGTAGCTATCACCTCTGATATCCACACCAAAATAAGTGACAGTTATAAAACACAAATTTATGGAAACTTTTCTTAAATAAATTCGACAATTAATTGAAGTATTTCTATTGAATAAAAAGTTCAATTGATCTCTTCACCTGAAATTTTTATTATTTTTATAACAGCTGAGTTGTACTATGTTCAAATACTTACATATAGCTCCTACTGAAGATGAGAAAAAAAATCTAATTTGTGAGAACCCATGAATGTGGATCCCTTCCATCTTGTCCAAAGGTCAGAGAGTTCAGGGCTACTCTTTCTTCATCAAGCTTATGATAGGAGATTTGATCCACGGTGTAGCTGTTTACAGTATGCTTGGCCTAAGGTGTGGTCACTGCTTGTTCTGCCTAAATAACAGAACACTTAACTCAGGATATAGTTATTTGATGTTTTGAGTTTTGAAGAAATAGTTACTTTGTTCCTTGTTTATATTATGATAAAGAGGTCTTGTCTCCTTTGTATATAATTGTGTTTTCTTTCAATTTTTTGACTGTAAAGGAGTTAAGTACAGAGAGACATTTCATGGTTTGGGCAGCTAAGCTAAGCTAGCATGTATATTATAGAGGTATCTTGACTTCAGAATTTGGGTCTAAGGATGTATTGCTTTGGAAAAGAGATTCTTCCTTTGTTTCCAAAGGGGATGAGAACCTGTGAATTGCTTCCAGACTAACATGATTTGATAGACCATGACCTCCTGAAAGGTCGCTGTCAACACCCCCAAAATTACTTTACCCAACAAAAAGCAGGAAGCAGTATGGAGACAAATATGTCCATATTCCCAAATACTGTCTATAAATGTTTCTTTATATTTAAAGGGCATACGCTATAGAGATTTGCATTGATATGTACCTTGGTTTATTGATACAAATTTAAGATCAATTTTTTTCTATGTATATTTCTTTTTTTGACTAAGGTATTGTGTTTGTACAGCTCATTTTAAAAAATTTTAAAATGTAATGTATAATTAAGAAATATAGGTTAATAGATAATCATCTATAATGGTCAAGCTTGGTAGTCATGGTAGTTAGATTTTCTAGATTTACAGAGATATATTTCATTTAGATAGGTATTCTTCAAATCTTTTGAGACCTTCAAAATAAGGCATTTAAAATATTTACTTAGATAATATTGTATCCTTCTTCAGTCTTTGATGGAGTTGAAGAATTTATAATTAAAGTTTTCCTTAGTTATAATAAAAGATAAGTAGATATAAATATTATAACTGTAGTTCTTGCTTGATACCTGTTTTGATATATGTAATTTTACTATGTTAAAGTTAAATCCTTTCTCTTTTATTTAAACAGAAAAGGGGAGGTCATCTGGGAGTCCCATCTGTGTGCTGTGATTATCATTAATGAATAAAGAAACTGGGACCTATAGGAGGGTAGATAGGTGGGGAAAAGTAACTGAATGCTGGGAGAAAGAAGGGCAGAGTCAGGGAAATGACATGGAGCTACCAGAGACAGGTGTTAGAAATTTTCCCAGTAAGCCACAGCCTTGTGGCAATAAACAGATTAATATAAATGAGTTAAATTAATATATGAGTTAGCCAATAAAGATCTAGAGGCTAATGGGCCAAACAGTGTTTTAATTAATATAGTTTCTGTGTGGTTTATTTTGGTTCTGGGCAGCTGGGATGAACAAGTGGCCTCCTCCTACACCCCCACTATTGGATTGGGGTATATAAAGAATATACAAAGTAAATGTGACCAAATTCAGTATTCATTGGGTTGCTCTGCTCACTCTATTCTGTGTCTCTGTGCTTTTCTTTTGTATCTCCCTTCTTTCTGCCTAATATTTCTAATCCACACACCTATAACCTGAAACATGAATCTATCGAGGCTGGACCCTGACAAATGTTGCCCAAATATGATGTCACAAGCCTATTGAGAAAATTTTAAATCTTGAATCCTGATATACTGTCTAATCTTCAGAATATTAGATTTGGAGGAAGGAGGAACTTGTCAAGACTTTGATAAAAATTTTTGATCTATCACAAAAGGTAGTTTGTGCCAGTTCCATCATTTAGAATGACTACAACGAAAGTGATGGAATTACTTATATATATATATATATATATATATATATATATATATATATATATTAGACATTAAGAATATATATCTTTTATAGGCATTGATATATATGACTATATACATATATACATACATACATACACACATACATATATTCAAAGGTCCTACATCCACTGAATAATGTTTTGTCTATCTAAAACATAAAACACCTAATAATTTCACCCAGAGATGTTCTTATTCTGTATGTGAGACTCCAGATACAGAGACAAGAAATGATTGATACAAACAAGGACATGCTCCAGAAGGCTTTTCATTTTACAGTTCAGTATCATTATTTTATTCTTTGTATGTCTCTTAACTGGTTGCTCCTGTTCAGTTAAATGTTTCAAGAATTTTCTCTGAATTGAGAATAAATAAATGCTGATTAAAAATTTCAGAATATCTTTCTTCTAATTTGTAGTTGATGTAAAAAAATACTTGTGCATGCATACCGATAATCTATCCTGATGATGTAGAATCAAGATTCTGAAGGGAAATTTTTCTGACCTGCTCCATATGTTTTCAGTATTCAATGAATCACAATTAAATTAAAATTTAGTATGATTAATGTCCTGGTTAGCATTGCTTGTCAGCTAGATATAGTCTAGTGTCAACTCAGAGGCTAAGAATTTCATTAATTGGGTTTTTCTCTGGATATTACTCTGTACTATTGTCTTGACTGAGGATCAGTGTGGTATGTCCTAGCCACACCATAAATGGCACCATTCATAGACAGGTAAGCATGGACTGTTTAAGAAAGCTAGATACCCAAGCTAGAGAACAAGTCAATATCCAGCATTTCTCCATGGCTTTGAAAGACCCCCGGAATGGGGAGACTCTCACTCAATTCTCAGGATAACATGACCCCCCAGGAACTCATGAGAAACCGTCCTTCCTGCAATCACATGAGGTTTATTGACAGGACAGGAACCAGTGCACTAAGGCCGAAACTCATTTCCCATGCAGGGTTAGAGTTCACTGACCCTGAGTGGCTGGGAGAAAGGGTATTTAAGGGGAGAAAACCATAATCCCAAACCCTAAAGGGGTTAGGGAGGGAGTTATTGAAAATTCTGAAATACCAGTGATCATTGGAAAATTTGAAAATACCAGTGATAATCACAAGGAGGTAACTCCCCGTTTCTCAAGATTATTCTCAAAATTATAATCTAACTTTATGGTCAGCTAGTTCCTGGAACAGAGTCACCTAACTGGCTAACCTAGATTTTTGGCCTCTTCTCTCTGTGCTAGATTTTTTGGCTTTACTCTTTCTGCTAGAGGGGTCTGAATTTATCTGGGTCTATCAGTTTTTGCTTCAAGCTCCTACCTTTAATTCTTATTCTGAGTTTGCTGACTGATGGCAATGGCATTGAAATATAAACCAAATAAAACTTATTTCCTGAGTTTTTTTCATCATTCATATTAACAGCCACAGAGTTCTCTCCTTCTTTTACTTTTGTTTCTGAGTTTTTTCAAATAACTTTCTGCAACTGATTTGTGTAATACATAGTATTGATTTTTCACAGGAACAGTTACCATCCTAAACATATTAGTATCTATAGATGATCTTCCATTGCCAGGCTTCTTGAACCCCCTTTTTCCCCAGGGAAAGGTGAGTGTGCTATCTGCCCTTTCCCACAGCCCCAAATGCATGACAATCAGACAGAATAAGTAATCAAGTCAAAGCTGGAGCTTTGTTTATTACTGTGAGCATTGACCATATTACAGAAAGAAGGGCTAGAAGAATACCATCAAGTTGATCACAATGAAATTTAAATGATTGAGTAAAATAGTGAAAATGATTGGATATGTCTTTTGTTTGCATTTTTCCATCTCATACAAGATAGTTGTTGAAGTAGGTATTAATTTAATTTTAACTAAAATATATTTTGTCTTTACATATCTAAATTCACAATAGTGTAAAAGTTTAAACACAGTATCAGTGTGGTATGCATAATTTGATCTTTATAAAAAAATAAAATTAAGTTAGAAAATAGAAAGGGTTTTCAAATCTACTCCCTCAGAATATGAGTGCATTGACTCTTAACAGTCTACATACAATTTTACTCAACATTGCACATATGGGTACAATCTTTATTAAATATAGACACTGAGAGGATTGCTTGTGAAAATGAGGTTAACCATGACAGGTAACCTACATTCATAACTTTAGAGAACACTAGGGCTTAGGGTATCTTTAGGATTATTCTTTGGATTACATATGAAAAAAATGAGATATAGAGAAATGAAATCACTGGCCTTTTTTTCTTTTTCCTTTATTCAAAATTTAATGTAGATTTTTCACTCATACAATACTTCATCTTCCTTCCTCTTCTCCAAGTTACCTTACCTACTCTCTTACCTCCTCCATTTCCCATCAGAAAGTAGTAAACCTCAAAGAGACAACATCCAAACAGGAAAAAAATAAGATAAAGTAAGAGAAAGCAAAAGCCCTCAAATCGAGGCTAGACAAGGTAACCTAAAAGAAGGAAAACAGTACCAAGAGCAGGTTAAAGACTCAACACCTGTTCATACTGTTAAGAGTACAGAACTTTAGGTATGTCATTCAATAACACTTTTGTGAATTGTAGCTATTCATAGTGATGTAGTTTAGGTTGAATTATGGGACCATGGTGTTATTTATATTATACATATGTGCTAAATTAAGCTTATGAAAACAGAATCTGAGTATTATCTCATACAATTATTAGTTTATTTGGGGGAATATCATTTGGAAAACATACTCATCAACAATTTCTATTGTCGAACATTTCATTTCCTTGTGATGATATTAAAGAGATGCTGAAACCTTTAAAAGTGAGTCTGCTGTATATGGTGATACATATGTATAATACTTCAATTCAGAAATCAGTAGCACTGGGGCAGAAAGGTGAGACATTGAAATTACTCAAGTCAAGTATCGAGACCCCAGAAATAAAACAAAGAATAAAATAATGCATAAAATATACTTCTTAGCAAAAAAGTAATAGGCAAATGAAGTCCCCAATCTAAGTAGGAGTTAATGTAGTTTTCTTAATCCCTTATTATGAAGTAGTTATAAAATGTGCCCTCCTTATTTGCTGATTTTTGGTTTTTCTTTTCTTTCATCATGTAATTTTTTGTTTTTTCAGTGAAATAGTAAATGCTTTGGAGCCCACACCTGAGACAAAAAAATACTATTTTGAATTTCAAAATCGGTGAAGAAAATAAATACCTTCTTTGCAAAGAACCAGTTTGGGGTATTTTTCTCAGGCAATGGAAAACAGACCAATACCAAAAAGTTAATATCAGTGTATAATTTTTGCAAAGCATTAGTTGTTCCATAAATGTGTCATATGTTTATTAATTCTGGGAATGAAGTCTAAAGATGACATTTCACTGCAAACCAAAATTTACAGAAGAAAGCGATTTTTAAAATCTCAGTTTAATGATGCAAGGTGAAAAATCAAATATTTAGTTAAATATGGGATGTACTATTTAAATACTGGCAGCATGGCTTTGAATACTCTTCATTAGCTTAGCTAATGAGAATATCTACAAACATTAGTACTGGCTCATAAAATTGCCAAACCCATCTTGGAACTGACTATAGAATTGGCCTCACTGACCTTCCAATAGTCCTGTAGCCCATTTCCCATTGACCAGAGCAAGAGTAATTTATTATACTAAAATTTGTCAGCTATTAATTTCAAATGACACTTTGATTTCATGTTACCTGCACAGAACTATAAGGAAAGCCTGGGAAAGACTTAATTGGGGCCCTTTGTAATTTTGAAGGTGTCAATCAATCTTTTGTAAGTCTTCTTTGTTATTAGTCTTCTTTGTTAGCCACATTCCTGTTCTCTGGGGGGGGGGGCACTCCCTAGAATCAAAAATGCCACAACTAAGTTATTCAACATGTAGTTGAATTTAGTTAGTTGTTTAATTTTTTCTTAATATTTTATGATATTTAACAAATGTAAACTTTATGATCACTAATTTTAGTATTTACGAAATAAAACTAAAAATAAACAAAGAAACAAACACAGCTAGCTATAATAAATGTTCTTTATAGCAAATTGATTTTCTTCCAGCTTTGCCAGATGTTTCAACTACCTGATTCTTCCACAGGAGCACCTTGCTGAGAGCCACACCTGATTGGTCCTGGCCTTGCCAAATGAGAACATGATCCATATTTTTAGTTGTTAGTAGAGGTTCTCAGGATCCTATCATCACCTTTTGATTTTGACAATATTGGAAGCCTAGTGTGTGTTGAAATGTTCAACTTCAGAAATAACCTATCTGCAACTTTTTTCTAACTTAGGTTCCTTACCTAACGTTGTCAAAACAATTTTTGTATCATGTACCTAGTGTTCCTGCTTTTATATCTATCCTGAAATTTGCTTGAAGCTTCATTGCTTTCAAAGTACTATTTAGTCCTATAGTGCATACAGGATCACACTTTCAGTAATACTTTATCTAGAAATATTTTCCTCAGCTTGGAGAAAAATTAGTTTTGTCCAGTTTGTCTGATGTTTTAACCTTTCTGAGAAAATATCGTTTTATTTTATATTAATTTCATATGTAGCGAATACTCCGGTCAGGACCTGATGATAATTCTAAATTTTCTTTAGGTCCCCATAAGATTATCAGATTAACATAGATAAGAATAATGGTTAATATAAATTGTAAGAGTAAAAAGAAGCCTGAGCTAATGGGCCAATCAATTTCTAGTTAATGTAGACCTCTGTGTGATTTCTTTGGACTTAATGATTGCGGGAACAGGGCAGGACTGAACTCCTGACAACAGAATGGTGCCCAATGTGTGGACAACTGCATCCACTTAAAGCCTGTGAGCTTGGGAAGTTATTCTAGATAAAAAAGAATAGAGTTAATAGGCTTCTTAATAGCAGCATTTTCTCAGATAGGCTTGGCTAACTAGAGGCAAACACTTTCATTTAAGAGAGGCTTCCTGACTCAGGCTTTAGCTGCAAATCTTTCAGGTCTTTTAAGAGGGTCCTGCCACAAAAAACACTTAAATGGTGTTTATGAAAGCTGACTGCATGTTTTTTGGTGGTGGCAGGGACCTTGAAATGCCATAGAGTTGTGTCAATAAACATGGTACCTCTGCCCATGAGGCTGTAGTCTCAGAAAGCTAAGGAATTGGCTGGATCGTGCCACAAAAGTCATGGCTTTAATCCTACCCATATTGCTTAGCAAATTAAGACTCATGTGGTCATAAAGAGAGAGGATACAATATAGAGAGATTCAAAGACAAAGAAAACCTCTAAATGTTTTTACAGTGTGTTAAAAATGTATGCAAGTTTGGGAGAAAAAAGAAAAATGTTAAAGTCCTTAAAGTAAAAAAAAAGAGTAGTTGGATGTGGTAGCACATACCTTTAATCCCAAACTTGGAAGACAATGCAGAAGACCTCTGTGAATTGAAAGTGTGGTGGTACACATCTTTAATCCCAGAACTTGTGAGGCAGATGCAGGTGGATCTCTGTGAGTTCAACGATAGCCTGGTCTACAGAGTGAGTTCCAGGACAAAAGATACCCAGAGAACCTTTCTCACAAAGTCAAAAATAAAAGTAAAAATAAAAGAAATATACATGTGTGTATTTATACCACTCTTGGGAATATACCCAAGAGATGCCCCATCATACTACAAAAAGCATTTCTTCAACTATGTTCATATCAACACTATTTTAATAGCCAGAACCTGGAAAGAACCTAGGTTCCCCTCAATGGAAGACTGGACAAAGAAAGTGTGGCACATATACCCATTAGAGTACTACTCAGTGGTAAAAAAATGACATCTTGAATTTTGCATTGCAAATGGATGGAAATAGAAAACACTTTACTGAGTGAGGTAACCCGACCCAAAAAGTGGAATATGTATGTACTCACTCAGTGGATCTAGCCATAACAAAGGACATTAAGCCTATAGTTTGTGATCTAAGAGAAGCTAATAATAAGGTGTACCTAAAGAAAAAACATATATAGATCCTCCTGGAAATTGGAAGCAGACAAGATGTCCTGTCAGAAGTTGGGTGGGGGTAGGGTGGGGGCAAGGGCAGTGGGGGAGAGAGAAGGGGAGGATTGGAGAGAACTTGGGTGGAGTTGGATGTTTGAGATGGAGGAAGGGCAGATGTGCAAGCAGGGAAAGATATCTTAAGGGAGCCATTTTAGAGTTGGCAAGAGAGACTTGGCTCTAGAAGGGTTCCCAGGTGTCCACAAGCTGTCCCCAGCTCGGTCCTTGGGCAGTAGAGGAGAGGTTGCCTGAACTGGCCTTGACCCATAGCCACACTGATGAATATCTCTAATATCACCATAGAATCTTCATCTGGCCATGGATGGAGATAGAGACAGAGACCCACATTGCAGCACTGAACTGAGCTCCCAAGGTCCAGTTAAAGGGCAGAAGGAGGGAAAATATGAACAAGGATGTCAGAACCGTAAGGGCTTGGTCCACCCACTGACACAGTGCAACTGATGTAATGGGAGCTTACCAAGGCCAGCTGGACTGGGACTGAATGTTCATGTGATCAAATCAAACTCTCTAAATGTGGCTGACAATGGGGGCTGACTGAGAAGCCAATGATAATAACATTGGGATTTGATTCTACTTCATGTACTGGCCTTTTGTAATCCTAGTCTGTTTGGATGCACGCCTCCTAGGCCTGATGGAGGGGGGAGGGCCTTGGACTCCCACAGGGCAGGGTACCCTGCCCTTTCTTTAGGACTGGAGCGGGAGAGGGGAGGTTGAAGTGGGGAGCTCAAGGGAAATAGGAGGAGGGAAGGAGGTAGAAATTTTGAATGGTATTATTTATAAAGCAAAAATAAATAAATAAAAATAAGAAAAAAATAAAGAAATAGAAGTGTAATATAAAGCCACATATAGATAAAAATACACAGAGAGTCTTGATACTGTATGTTATTATGTTCTCTTTGAATTGTTTGAATGCTGAGGAAGGAGAAACCAGCTGCTCCAAAAGATATTTGTTTATATAGAATATGCTAAACTAGCCGTGATGGTATTTTGAAAATGCCTTGACTTCAAAATTGAAGCCAAAATATATGTTACTTTGGAGAAGAGGTTTTGTTTTTGTTTCCACAGAAAATGAGAGGCTATGGATTTATTCTGAGTTAAGAAAAATCAGGTTTGATCAGGAAGACCACCTGAGAAATCTCCTGTAGGATCACATGGCCCAGATGTCAGAATTCCTACATCCAGAACAGATTCAAGATGCTGCCTGATATGAACAAGCCTTACCTTACAGGATATCCAGTCAGGACTTGATCATATTTCTAATTTTTCTTTAGGTCCCCATAACATTACCAGTGGCCCCCAACCAGCAGTAAATAGCCTAGGAAACTATGCCCACATTCCCCCCAAAATGGACTCATGGGATATTTTCCTTTGTTTAAAAAAAGTGTGGGTAAGTGGGGTGGGACAGTGGTCTGTATTCTGTCCGTTATATTTAAATAAACTCTGATTGGCCAGTAGTCAGGCAGGAAGTATAGTTGGGACAACTAGACAGGAAATAGAGGCCAGTCAATAAAGATAGGAGAATTCTGGGAAGAGGACAGAGTCCTGGCCCAGCTACAGGAGAAGGAAGATGTGACTGCCTTGCTGAAAAAAGTACTGAACCATGTGGCTAACATAGATAAGAATAATGGGTTAATATAAGTTATAAGAGTTAATAAGAACCTGAGCTAATGAGGGCCAATCAGTTATAGTTAATGTAGAGCAGACCTCTGTATGACTTTTTGGGACTTAATGATTGTGGTAACCTGGCAGGACAGAAATCCTGACAACACTTGTCAAGTTCAAGCAGCTTACCTTGATTCTGTACTGTTTAAATGGTATCTTATTCAAATAACAGGAGCAGTATACAATACCAAAAAGAGACACTTCCTCTCTCTGAGAGTTGCTGTGGATTCCAGGATTCTTAGAGACACTTCATCTATCAAATCTTCAATCTTTATCAAGATGTGGGAGAGATGGGCTCAAAAGTTAATAGCATGCATAGCGAACTGTAGCACTGATAGCATCACATTGATAGTTTACTTGCCTGTCACTCCAGCTACACATGGATCCATTGCCTCTGAAAACTGTGGGCATTGCATTCACAGGCACATATACTATAAACACATACATACACACATCATTAAAATAAGTATTTCAACAACTACTCTAAAATACCTTGGTAAATTAGATTTACGGATATTGGGTTGGGTACAGACGTCAAACAGGAAACAGATTACATATTTTAAATGCAACATGCACTGCTCAATAACCATATATGTCTTTCTTCTCCAATTTGATTAATCAACATTTGAGCTAATGTACTAAATGTGTCCTTTACTACTTCTAGTAAAGATAGCAATATTAATGAATGTGTTTATGGGATATGTGTGAGAGATTCTGGGTGAGTACTTAAATGTTTTTTACAAGTATAAATTATAAAATTACAGACAGATTTCAAGGTTCTTTCTACTTCTCTGTTTTTCCCAACCATTATTACTCTTACCCACCCTCCGTTCAAAGCAGCACAAAAAGTATTCTCTTTAAAAAACTATTAATTTCATTAATCTCTAAGACAAGAAGCATTTATAATCCTCAACTGACATTGTCTCATTGAGAAATTCTCATATTTTAACTCAAAAATTTCCATGCTCACCTAAAATCCATTTATGTGTCATTTTCACATAGTATTCAGTAGTTTCCAAATCGAGATTTCCCAAATGTTTCCCACATTAACATAAGGGTTTCAGCATGCTTTTGAGGTATAATTATAGTCTCATTAATCATCAATAACCACTTTCTGTGTAGTAATGATTTCACAAAAATGACTGAATAGCTATCATGATAGAATTAATTTTGAATGAATATTTGTTTACAGTTTTAAATTGGTCTTTGTTTAGGTTGAGTCTATTCACAAGGCCAAAAATATTTACTAATTTAGGTTTAATAGTATATAGGAAATTGTTCATTATCTATGAGTAATAGATTTTTAATTTATGTAGAACATCAGATTCATGCTATCTCTTATATACTGGGGTACATATAGACCATACTCATTCACTTTACTTCTTGATCTATAGATTGAACTCCAGCAATCATATTAAACCCAAAATATCATCAAACCAGAATCATTGATAGCACACTTCAGTAGGATTCTTTTTTTTTTCTTCAGTAGGATTCTTATAATGAAGGCTGGTATATGACCTTATTATAATTGAGTTAGATCCTTTCTTTAATCCTTGAAGAATTAGAGAAATAGTTTAAGACAAATCATATTTTCACAGAATAAGACTGTTACAAGAGGACACAGACATATTAGTTACATAAATTTGTAGAAAGTCAGTGCATAAATTTGTAGAAATTCAGTGCATCTAAACAACTCTACCATTATTTGCAAGTAGACAACTGTATTGGGTAATTTAATTCAACAAGTTATACTATTTAATGTCACTGGCATTTTAAATTCATGCGTGAAAATCACTGACTGATAATACTGTCTTTGCTGTCATGCAAATCTATAGTGACCTAAGTAAAAATTACAAGTTTTAAAATTAAAAGGTATTATCAAGAAGAATGTAAATGTAGTAACATAAGTTTTAGGACTCTAATGAGAATTCTGGCAAGCCTGTTTTAGAAAATTTGCACTTTATTGTAAAATGTTGGTTTATTCTATACAGTCTAACATATGTCTCTGAGATGTTATCTCCCTAGGTAACTCAAGTAAAATATGTCATGATTTATGTGAATGTACTTCAAAGTTAATTTTAACCTCAAACTCTGATGTCAGGATAATTTATATACTTGTATATAACTGCAAATATTTATATAATGTATTTTATATATAGGTATATATTATGTAATTTTATATAAATATTTTGGACTCCAAAATAGAAAGTTCCAAATCTTGTATAAATTATGTGCAGTTTTAATAATTACTATATAACCCATGATTTTTCTTTTGTAATTTTTCCTTGTCATTCTGTTCCATCATTATTGTCAATCTTTTTCTGCTCATAGTTTTAGACTAATAAGTTGTTTATTAATTTATTTTGTCCATTTTCTTATAAACAACTGGAACCACTCTTAGGAATATGAACTGCAATTTTTGGCCCTAATGATTTAAGGAATAGGACATGAAATTGAAGAAAAAGCTAAAATTGATTTCCTTATTACCAAATTGTTTAAATTTACTTCAATTTTTTAGATATGTGTCTATAGCAACACTTTATTGTACTATGCCTCTATACTCATTTCAAAGGACATAACAAATAACAAATATCTGCAACATAGAAGCTGTTAAATAGTGTAGTGGTGCTGCTGCCAAAACAAATTTTGAAAATGGGATATAGAATTTACATAATGAATGTTTATATCTCAAATAATTAGATCTTTCATAGAAATCACTTATTGAGCTTGATTAATAGAAGATTACCAAGTATATAATACTTTCAATGAATGAATATTGACTGGTATAATAATTCAAATGCTTAATCCACTTTGTAATGCTTAATTTCGATTGTAAACTTGATGGATTTAGAACCACATGGAAACAAATTTGGGGATCTGATTTCTGTTGTTTACTTTTATTAGATTAACTGTGGTGAGAAAATCCATCCTAAACAAGGTAACACTTGGGCCAGGGCCCTGGCACACCAACAGTATAAAATGATCTGACTTAGAACTCCCCCCCTATCTCTATAACTGACTGAGATACATTGTGTCCCTCTGCCTCCTTCTGTTGATGTTTTCCCCTTTTGGGTTGTAATGGACTGATGCCATTTGAATCATAAAACTAAATAAGCCATATGTTTTAAATTTTTATTTAGTCTTGTATTTTGCTGCAGTAGTGATACAAGTAACTAATAAATTCTTTATTCACTTCGTGAGCCTAACACACATTAAGTCTCAAGCTTTAATAGAATACAATATGGTGATTTGTACAGGTTTATATATGGTATATATAACCCTGCCTGTACAGTTTTTCTAATGTAAAATATTGTAGTTTTAAATATACATATGTCGAGCATATTACTAAATATTAAAATATCTGTAGGTTTTGTTTCCTATGCTTGGAATCGAACCAAGGGCCGTTTGGCAGAACACTGACATTTATGCAACTCATGTTTGGGGTTACAACTGAAATTACTTATCTGCATTATATGAGAAATACATTGTGATAAAATGGAAATCACTGACCTGCTCTTCTAGAGACCAAGGTTCAATTCTCAGCACCCATATGGCATCTTAACAACTGTCGGTAATACCATAAAGACTAATTTAATCTGCATAATTTGACTTTTGGAGCTAAATTACGTTAACAAAGCATGCTCTATGAAATTAGAATTTGTAGCAGTTAGACTCCCAATATGTCTCAGATATTTCTGCCTAGGCAATAATAACAATATTGATCTAGATGTGTCACTAACCTGGGTACATAATATCAGATGAATATTAGGTTAAGTGTTTATCATTTAAACAAAAATAGAAAGCTAAAGTTAGCTTGTAATAATTAATGAGGTTTGTCCTAGCTTTACTTTCTATCACTGTGATGTCACCATAACAAAAGCAATTTAAGAAGAAAGGCTTTATTTTAGTTTCTAAATTGTAGTCCATCACTGAAGGGAAGTCAGGCAAGACTTCAATAATAAACCAGAAAGCAGAGCTGAAACAGAGGCCATTTAGTAATAGTGCTTCTTAGCTTGTTGTCTATAGTTTGCAAAGCTTGCCTTTATATACACTCCAGGACCAACTGCCCAGACAACGGTATGGCCGTTATTTGCTAGTGCCTCAAACACAATCATTGATTATGAAAATAGGTCATAGTTTATCTACAGGAAATCTGATGGAAACAACTCTTCAGTTAAAGTTCTCTCTTCTCAGATGAACCTAGGTTTGTGTAATGTTTAAACCCTAACTAGAATGGGATCTAAAATGTAGAAGTCTAAAGTGATCTAACTTCATTGGTTGAAGAAAAAAACTATATTTCTCAAAAGAAATATTTTTAAACATGAAAACCACTTATTTTAACACAAAAAACTATAATATATAGAAATATGTTTGACTATTTTTTGCATAAAACATGAAAAGAATATGTCTAAACATGAGCAAAACATCTAATAATAACCCAGACAATAATTTTTTCTGCTATGTTACAGAAATAGTTCAATAGCTTGATTTTATTGGGTTGATATTATTTTATCAGGGATAATGCCTATTACTACTGTCTTAGTAAAATATTTTGTCACTCTGTTTGTTGAGTTGTGCTTGATGGCCCACTTCCATTTGGATTTGTAATATTTTTAAACCTAGTATGTGCTGCAGGATTGGCTTACAGCTTTCTGCTATTGGGATTTACTAGAACTTTATTTATTATATTTTTAAGCAATCTTTTTTATTTTACATACCTACCCTACATTACCTATCCTTCCCTTCCTCCCACTATTTCCCACCTTCTCATCACCCAACTTTCCATCCACTCCTCAGAGAGGGTGAGCCCTCCCCTGGGGAGTCAACAAAGCTTTTCACATCACTTGAGGCAGGACCAAGGCCTCCTCCCTATATCTAGGTTTAGCAAGATGTCCTCATGCCATTGTGGTTTTGTTGCTAAATGGAATAGGAAGAGCCTAACCAGTTTCCTCTTTTGTTTCCTTGTCATTAGGTGAATTGTTTTGTTTTATTGTGCATTTTTGTTATGAGGCTTTCAAAGGTCCAAAATAAAGTTGCTAAACACACATGAAATAAAATATATGAAACCGTGGGCCAAAACTATTCTCTGAGATTTTAAGATATCAAAGATATTGTTAACAGTGACAAATAACTAACATATCTCCATTGTTAAAGAAATTTGTTTACTTATATGCAATTTACAAATTATCAAGTGATTATCAAGTGATTATCAAGCCAAAATGAGACAATTAAAATATTATCAGGGTTAACATTATTTTTCCAAAACTAAAAAATTAATTAGATTGCATAATTTGCATTTTAATATTTTATACATATTTGATTAATGATAAATATATTTCTTTTTTTGCCACCAAGCCAATGAGTGAATAAGGACAAATTTGTCTGTTGTTTAGTTATAAATTTCTATTTATCTCCGGGATATATTTTTCTTTATCTGAACAGCAGCTAATATCTTTTTCTTGTGGGAATTCCTTTGTTCATGTGTTCCATTACTTTTGCAAATGAATGTCAGCATCTCTGTTGATACTACAATATTCTAGCTTCTCAATTATCCTTTGAATTTCTCTAAAAATAAAACATATAAAGAGAGACAAAGAGTTGATTGGGGAAGTCCAGTTTAATTGTAGCTATAAGTTTAAAAGCAAATATTTAAAAGTAAATATACAAACCTTTTATTTCAAACTGTTTACCTTCAAAGTGTTTGTATTACACAAGTTAATATTTTTAAATTTTAAATAAAGTCCCAAGTACTATAAATTGTCATCAAGAAAGGTTGAAAGCTCTTGATACTATGGAAATTAATACAGTTTATAGAGAAGTATAAAAGAATCAGCATAGTTTTTGGTCTCCGATGTTAGTGAGCATAGGATAAAGTGGGTAATAAAGAATTTTATATGTGGCCCAAATGGAATTTATTATACAAAAATATCTTCTGTTATAAAAGAGATTTGAGGAAAATATTTAAAAGGATAAATATATTATATACATATGGAGGAAAGTAAGATACATCATTATAGTATAAAAATAGCCAAAACGCACGAATCACAAGATTTGCTGCAGCCCCACAGGGCAATTCTTTGTGTCATTTGCCAGTCATTGCTTCAATGGGAAAGAATGAAAGAAAAGAAAAGAGCTGGAGTCCATCCAAGGTATAACACAGAGTCAGGTCTGTACCAAAAACCACTTGTATTTAAGATTTATATGTCATGTTGTTTGAACAAGAAAAAATATTCCTAACTGAGGGAAATAGTTGAAAACACCTGCTTATCTTGAAGTTGATTCTTTCTGAAATGGAAAAGAAATTTCCATAATTTTTCAAACATCACCTAGGCTTGTTTAAATTGGAGGGTTGAATCAACTATTTAATGTGACCAAAGAATCAAAGCTTAGGGGGAAATTTAATGTACAAAATGGTATATTTGGAAATTCGAAGGCCTTATTGCCTCACAGATGCACCCCTCATTCATGTAGACATACTAACAACTACATAAATAAGATCACAGTCCATCTGATAATGTTCAAGAAAGAAAACAAAAGATCTAATATTTTAAAAAAACCATTTTATAAACTCCATCTCATTTTAACTAATTCATGCATCACAGTGTTCTTTCCATGAAATGAGCTATGAAAAAATTAGCAGCTATTACTCATTAAACTTTCATAAGAAAGATACTACCATATGCATGGGGAAAAGAAATAGAAGACATAGGCCTATAGTCTAAGCACAATGAATTAAGAAATATTGTAAAATGAGACACCAGGAAATAAAAATATTCAAAGAAAATATTTAAAATAAACATGTGTTCAGGTGAATACATAGACAAACACAGTGACATATGTGCTCAGAGATTTCTTGAGCAAACTTTCACTACTTGTCAACTCGGTGTAAGAATAAAATATGAAAAGAAAGAAAAGTCTGTAGAGTCTTAGAGCAAAGAAAGGTATGTTTTATTTGCAACAGACAACTTTTACCAATGAATAACCACCCAAAATCACATAAATTAGAAAATATAATAAATTCTAAAGAATAAAATAAATTGCCAGATACCACTGAAATAAGAACAGGATTCATACTTACTGAATATGAAAACAACAGTGCATCAAATACCTTGAATAGAGAAAATAAATGTATAGACATAGACCAAAAAATTTCAAGAATAAGGAAAATAGAAAATGAGCAGAAATAAAATATCAAAAGAAGAAACATTTATTTCAAAAAAGAAGAAATAGTAATTATGGATCAAAAATTAACATAAATCAACTGAAAAATTTTTGGAAAGATTCAAGAGAAGACTCACATGGGGAGAAGGAACAGTGATTGAAAAATATCACAAAATTCAAAACTATTCTTTATTCTTAAAATAAGAGGAATTCAAGTTTAAAAGATCTTAAGAGTTCATCTCACTCAAGTCAGAATGGCAAAGATCAGCAAAACAACCAGCAACAAACACAGGCCAGTTTGAAGGAAAAGGAATTGTCTCAGTGTTGGTGGGATTGGCCTGTTGGTGCAGCTATTCTGGAATCAGAATGAAAGATCCTCAAAAACAGAAAAGATCGCCAGGCAAAATTGGGAACTTGAGGGTTGGGCGAGAACTGGGCCAAGGGAAGATGGGTAGAGAAAAATGTGAAGGGGAGAATGGGGGGAGCTCGGAGGAATGGGATGCTCGGGATATAGGAAGGTGGATATGGGAGCAGGGAAGCATATAGCTTAATTTAGGAGCTACCTGAGGGTTGTCAGAGACTTGACCCTAGAGGGGTTCCCCAGGTTTCCAGGGAGACGCCCCCGAGTTAGTTCCTTGGGCAGCTGAGGAGAGGGAGGCCTGAAAGGCCAGTTCCTATAACCTACTGAT
Organism: Arvicola amphibius; assembly: GCF_903992535.2. Taxonomy (NCBI): domain Eukaryota; kingdom Metazoa; phylum Chordata; class Mammalia; order Rodentia; family Cricetidae; genus Arvicola; species Arvicola amphibius. The sequence goes on along the minus strand of NC_052065.1, from coordinate 84,873,681 downwards.
GAATTTCTTGCATATCACCATAGAACCTCCACCTGACGATATATGAAGAAAATGACAGAGCCCCCACATTGGAGCACCCGGACTGAGCTCCAAGGTCCTGATGAGGAGCAGAAGGAGGGAGAACATGAGGAAAGAAAGTCAGGGATACCGTGAGGGAACCCTACAGCTGGCGACAGATGGGGAAGGTGACTGAGCCCCACATTGGAGCACTGGACTGATGCTCCCAAGGTCCCGATGAGGAGCAGAAGGAGCGAGAACATGAGGGAGAAAGTCAGGGACATGAGGGGTGCATTCACTCATGGAGACGGTGGGGACAGAACTAAAGGGAGATCACCAACTCCAGTTGGAATGGGACTGATTGGATCATGCGACCAAACCCGTCTCTCTGAATGTGGCCAACAGCGGGGGCTGACTGAGAAGCAAAGGACATTGGCGCTGGGCTCTGATTCTTCTTGCATGGACGGGCTCTGTGGGAGCCTTCTCAGCTTGGTCGATCACCTTCCTGGACCTGGGGGAGTTGGGAGGACCTTGGACTTAGCATAGAGTGGGGAACCCCTGATGGCTCCTTGGCCTTGAGAGGGAGGGAGGGGAGGTATGGGTGGAGGGGAGGGGGGGGAAGGGGGGAGAAGGAGGGGCGGGAAGGGGGAGGAGGAGCGGAGGGAGGGGGAGGCAGGATGGGAAGGAGATGGAAATTTTTAACTATAAAAACAAATAAACCATGAGAAAGAAAAAAAATAAGAAAAATAAGACAGTAAGAAAAAAATTAAAGATTATTACATATCTTTTTTAAAGCAATTATAGCCTGATTCTCTTGAGTTCCTAACCTATAATAATCCCAAAAAATCAACAATTTATGACCTCTGATGAGTTTAGTCTTTCGTTATCGAGTTGATGGAATAATCTTCCTGATCAACAACTCTGATTGTGATGGCAGTGATCCAACTTTAATAAAGTTCTTGGCTTTCTTATTTTCCTGCAAAAAAAAAAAAAATAGAAAAGAAAAGAAAAGAAAAGAAAAACTAAAATAATTCTATTGATGTCTAACTTACTTACTCCTTATAATAGACCCTGAATGACCCTGACCAACCCTCAATTTCCTACTCCACCAGATTACTTGCTTAACAATTTCTTTGCCACTTCATACACAATAGAAAAGAAATGGAGAAACTTAATGTCCGTTAAACAGATGAATAGATAGTGACAAATGTGGTCCATATATGATTATGGAATACAACAGAACTTAAAAGTAAAAGGAAATCATGAAATTTACAGGATAAAGGAATAAGTCTAAGAAAGATTACATTGAGATATAACCCAACCTCAGAAAGACAAATGCAACATGTTTTCTTTTATCAGTTATTTCTAGTCCACATCTTTTATTTTTCTTTTTAAATTTTCTATTGAAAATTTGTACAATATATTCTGATAATGGTTTTCTTTTTCCTATATCCTCCAAGATCCTCCCCAATCTCCCTATCCATCTAACCTCCATTACTTTTTTCTCTCTTTCTTAGAAAATAAAGAGGCAACTAAAAAGAAAAAGAAAAGAAACAGCACATGAACACACATATAAATTATACATATATACATGCACCAAAATTCATGAAAATATAAAATCAGAAACAATAATATACAAACAAAAGATTAATAACATAAATATAGAAATGACAAACTGTAGGCAGAGACTGATCTTTTATCCCCAGCAACTTAGACAGAAACTATGTTAATTATACTATTCAGCCAATGACTCAGACTAGCTCTTACATCTAGCTAGCTCTTACATCTTGAATTAAACCCCCTCTATTAATCTGTGTATCGCCATGAGGCTGTGGCTTATCTGGTAAGGTTCTGGGCTGACGTTTTTTCTCCTTTAGCAGGCTACATGACATCTCCCTAACTCAGGCCTATTCTCTGTATGTCTCTGCCCAGATTTCCCACATGGCTGTACTCTGCTAAACTATTGGCTGTACCAGCTTTACTCATTAACTAATAAGAGTGACATATATACAAAAGGACATCCCACATCAACAAACAAAGAAATTTATGAAAAAAATCTACAAGTAAAACATTGAATTTATTTTGTGTGGCCATCTACTGCTGGGTATGGAGCCGACCCTAAAGGTTACAATGTCAGTATATAACATGGAGTTACCACATAAAACCACAGAGAATACAAAGGGGCCGTAGGTTTGTGGAAGAGGTTTGAGAGTGTTAACAGCAGATTACAAATCACATAAAGTGAGAAACAGAATTGTGGGAAGGGACCTCCAACTAGGGATGAAGATAGGAGGAGAATATAGAAGGAATATGGACAAATAACACCAAGGCTGCTTAATGAAAACCCCAAGGAATTATATTTTTATATACCAAAAATTATACACAATGTATGTAAAGTATATTAAAAGAAGCTATACTATTGAGATGACAATGCCCCACATTAAATTATGGACTTAAAAAGTAAAAAAAAAAAAAAAAAAAAAACAGTACCAGACACAAGAAACTTCATTTTGAATGTGTTAGTCAGGTTAGTTCAAAAACCCAAAGTACTCCAAAAGCAATACAGACTGTTGATGTAACCCTTAGTTGTCTCTTAGAGGGTGAAGGTAAATCCCAGTTGAAGATATCATACACTTAGGATACAGGAGTCACATGATTTTATTCAAGCTGGATCTAAGCACCCTTCCTGAAGTCTAGATTCCAGGGTACCAAGAATACCATGAAAGTGACCTCGGAAGGGAAGCAATTAATAATCTAAACCAACTATAACACCTATGAACCACAACAATGACCAGCGTTGTAAGATATCTGCAAAGTACATGACACTCACATTGTTGGTCACTAATGAGTACCTAAGCATACTTATAGGGCCTATTCAAAAAAAGGGAAATTTGCCTGGGTACTAGAAACTTACCCAACTAACCAGGGTTAATCAGTATTGAAACTTAGAAAAGATTCTACCCACAGCCTCTTTGCTAGACTAGCACAATTCCTTACTGTAATCTAAAATGTTATTCTAACAGACACAGGTAAATTTAACAACCAACCTTTATCAAAGAATCTTCTCTTTATATCAAATGGAGACAACCACAGACACCACAACTGAACACAATTCAGAGATCAACAATTATAGGGAGCCCAGTCCCAGTAGATAAATCTCCTTTCATAGCTCCTACGTCCTATGGTTTGGGTAAAATAATAGAATAGGTGCCATATATATGATAAGGCCCATAAGACCAGAAAGTTACAGAGTGAAATCGTCTTTCCTAGAATTAGGTATATAAACAACACGGCAACAATGGCAATATCATTAGTCATACTACAGAAATGGTGAAAATGTCAAGGTGTCCTACTCCTAAACAAAGAACTATGGCAAGTAATGACTTCTGGGAGAAGGAGAATAGCCCTCCCAGGGAATAAGTTCCTTTATTTGTTATTCAAATACAAAGTTTTCAGACCTGAAACTGTAAACATACAAACAAAAAATTGAGTAATCAGGTTGTATTTATACATTTCCATACCTATGCATAGTGATAATCCAAGAAAAAAAGCAATTATCATATAATATTTAACATTATAAGGGTTGGAGGGAGGGGTACCTTAAATTGCTAAGAAGCAGGAAAAGGATGGTACCAAAATAATATAATTTTATCTTAATTAAAATGAATTTAAAGTAAAATAAAGTAATTTGACATTATCAGGTGCAAAAGAACTGAAAAAAGTGAGAACTTAAATAACTTATGAGTTACAACTTAGAGTTTATGAATCTGAAATGAAAGAAGAAATTTTTCTAGACAATTTTAGCCAAAAAGTATTAGAATAGTTAATACTAATAATCAAACATATATTATTCACTAACCATATTTTACATGGTTCAAGAAACATTGTATACTTATAGAAAGGTGCCTTTACATATGTTATATAATAATTATAAAAGAATATGTACTAACTGTTCTTCAAAATATATGAAGCAAACAAAGAGTGTATTGAAGAAGAAAGATAGTACTCTACAAAAATAGTATTTCTGTGTTATGCTGATATAAATATAACAAAAAATCAGTAAGGAAATAGAAGAATCAAAAATAGTTATATAGCAGACATGCAAAATACTTCACCAAATAGTGGCACTAAAGAAACTTTTTTATCAAGTATACATTAAACATTCTCAGGACAAAAGGGAAGATGGGGAGAGAACAGTGTGGAAGGGGAGAGCGGGGGAGCTCGGAGGAATGGGGTGCTTGGGATATAGGAAGGGTGGATATGAGAGCAGGGAAGCATATATCTGAATTAAGGAGCTACCTGAGGGTTGTCAAGAGACTTGACCCTAGAGGGGTTCCCAGGTTTCCAGGGAGACGCCCCCCAGTTAGTTCCTTGGGCAGCTGAGGAGAGAGGGAGCCTGAAAAGGCCAGTTCCTATAGCCATACTGATGAATTTCTTGCATATCACAATAGAACCTCCACCTTACGATAGATGAAGAAGAAGGACAGAGCCCCACCTTGGAGCACCGGACTGAGCTCCCAAGGTACCTGATGAGGAGCAGAAGGAGAGAGAACATGAGAAAGAAAGTCAGGACCGTGAGGGGAACCTCCAGCTGGCGACAAGATGGGGAAGGTGACTGAGCCCACATTGAGCACTGGACTGAGCTCCCAAGGTCCCGATGAGGAGCAGAAGGAGCGAGAACATGAGGGGAGAAAGTCAGGAACGAGAGGGTGCGTTCACTCATGGAGACGGTGGGACAGAACTAATTAGGGGAGATCACCAACTCCAGTTTGGAATGGGACTGATGGATCATGCGACCAAACCCGGCTCCTCTGAGTGGTGGCAACAGGGCGGGGGCTTGACTGAGAAGCAAAGGGACAATGGCTCTGGGCTCTGATTCTTCTTCATGGACGGGGGCTCTGTGGGAGCCTTCTCAGCTTGGTCGATCACCTTCCTCCTGGACCTGGGGGGAGTTGGGAGGACCCTTGGTCTTAGCCATAGGATGGGGAACCCTGAGGGCTCTTTGGCCTTGGGAAGGGAGGGAGTGGGAGGTATGGGTGGAGGGAGGAGGAAGGTGCAGGTGGTGTAAAGAAGGATGTGGAGAGACATGGTGGAGCAGGAGTGTGGGGAGTGGAGGGGGGACGGCAGGAGGGAAGGATGTTGAAATTTTTAATATAAAAAAATAAACCATGAGGAAAAAAAAAACAAAAAAGAAAAAAAAAAAAAAGAATTTCTGTATTCAATTTAATTTCTGTGGATGAACTTGACTAAGTATGTAATATCAAATGTTGGAACAATCTTGAGACTGATCATAGTTTTCTATGTAAAAGACAGATTTCACAGCAAGCCATGTTTTGCAGGAAAAAAAAAAAAGAGAAGATATGTTTCTTATACCAAGACTTCTGCGTGTTTTTGAAGCTTCTAAGTAAGATCTTGTAAAAAACTGAAGTGAAAAAATGGTAAAGACAATCAGAAGGTACTAACAATTTGGGTATGTGAACAGGCAATGTCTTTCTCAGAATCTACATCTCCATCTAGGTAGATAATTAAAAAAGTAAAATGACTGCTTTATCTCTGAAAACTGCCCTAACATGAATAAATTTGTACATATTAAAAAAAAAAAAAAAAAAAAAAAGAATACTGTTTAAGATATAAACCTCTTCAATAAATTCAAATATTCGGAAGTGCATTTTCCCCAAGAAATTACAATGAAACTTATGGTTTCAATGTGAAATGTCTGCTACAAACACATGCATTTGCACTTAAGGTGTCCAGCTAGAGTGTTTGGGAGGTTTCTGAAGCTTTCAAAAATAAGATCTGGTTTCTTGCTATGGGCTAAGGATTACATTAGGTTTTGTTCCACTGAGGTTATTTTCTCCTTGTCATCAGTCTTAGTAATTTGATCACCCACAAGCTCCCAAACATACATCAGAAGTTCAAACTACATCATTTCCCAGTCATAAAGCTGAACTAAGATGAATTATTCATCACCTGATTTGATTCTTGTGGGTTTATAACTATGAGAATATTAAAAGAATAATTAGAGAAGGCTTAGTTGCTTACTTTAAAATTTTTTTGCAAAACTATAGTAATCAAAACAGTAATGATATGAAAACCAATATAAAGAAAAAGGAAGTGGAATAAAGATCAAAAATAACTGTAGCACTTAAGTGCAATAAATAAAATACCATTTAATGAGGACAAACAGTCCTTTTAAAACAAGTTAGGCTGAGATAAGTAGGTATTTGCCCATAGGAGCATTACATGGGACCTTAAATTTATATGATATACATAGAAAATTCAAATTTATGAGAATATAGGATGAAAATATTGTGCTGTCCTGGAAGGGAGGCAGAATGCTTTATACTTTAAGTTTGATAAGATGAAGGAGTTCTAGAAATGGATGTGATATGATTGTACCAACCACAGTATTAGATGCCATATAGTCATTACCAACTTAAAAGTTGTTACCATGATCAAGTTAATATTTTATATCTATTCCTGTGAAACTAAATTCTCTTCTCCAGCTTGCTTGAACATTTATTTTATTCTTCTGCTATCTATAGATGAGAACTAATTAGATATTTAAGAGTGGGAGTAAATTTTAAACATACACCTCAAGATAGTCTCAGAAAAAAAAAATTAAATAAACTATACACACACACACACACACCTATAAAATCTGGTTATATGAGAATCAACCATGGAAAAATGTTATAGAAATTTTGGAACTCAAAATCACTATCTGGAAATCACCAAACACAGTACTATTCTTATTTTAAAAAGATATGTGTCTATTTTTTTGATAAAAATAATTTGAAAAATTATGTGCCATAGTACAAGATAGCTTAAAAAACTTTATTGATATAAGACCAATAGATGATTTATACAAAAATGATCGCACTAACAATTCCATAATTGTATAAGAGAATCACTAAAAATAATAAATATTGACAATCTGATATATATACGTATATCTGCATATATATATATATTATATAGGAGAGAGAGCAGAGAGAGGAGTTTCATAATAAAAGGTATCAATCAACTTAAATAAAAATACAAGCATGATATATTAATATTAGCAGAATATATACTTTTTATTAGTTCTCTGAGAGTTCTGCACATACAAATATTTTATCACAGTAAGCCCTCTTATGTCAGCTCTTCCCATATCTATTTTACTACACAAGTAACTTTATCCCTCTGCTTCTTTGTTTGAAGCCTACAAAAACACTAATGTTTGGTTCTCTCCAGTCACCTAAAAATGTCAATAGCTCCATGAGCAGGGATGGAATTTTGTGTCCAACTTTCCTCTCTGAGATTTGTTCTGACTTGGCATTATGCAAGTTTTGTTCATGATGAATTCATATGTACAGCTGTCCTATTGTATCCAGAAGACACTTTCTAAATAGTCATCCATGGTCTTTGGCTCTTACACTCATTCCACATTCTCTTACTTGTATGCAGAGACTGTTCTTTTTTTCTGGCTGCCCAGACCCGAATAATTACACAGAAATTATGTTAATTACAACAGTGTTTGGCCTATTAGCTCAGGCTTCTTATAAACTAACACTTATATTTTAAGTTAAAATATAAGTTTTATATGAGTTCATGAGTTGAAATCCATTATGTTTATTTGAAGAGTTGATGGCACCTTTTATAGGGTGAGGACCAAATGGGGTTATCATCATCAGAGAGGGTGTTCAATACGTCATTGAGAAATGCCACAAAATGTATTAAATCCACAAAGGACTCTATTTCCTTTGCTATCTTAGCACGTAAGTCCTCCTAGTTCCACATACTACCTCCACAAGGACTATATGTTTTCTGAGGCCTTTACCAGAGTTGAAATAAAGCCTGCACTATGTCTTAGAAGTACTATGAGCTAAAGAATTATTTTCTATAAAGAATTTAGGCCCCATTATTTCATGGTAGTAGCAGAAAACTAAATAGGTAAAATTAAAATTACAATTCTAACTATTTATGGGCATTAGTATGTTAATTTTATCATTGAAAAACAGTGTAGTCAGACCTAAATGACTATTTATCTATATAATGCATTAATTTATGTATAATTTTATCAAATTTTACTGTCAAAATTTTATTTTATGTCTATTGTCAATGTATTCATTCATGCATTTATTTCAATGGTCATTGCATTTTAAGTCACCTCAATAAAACTCATTTGTTCACCAAGTTAGACTTTGGTGGTATCCATATCCATACTTTGGTCTGTTGTAGGCTCCCCATCTAGGCATGTATGTAGTGTCTCTCCAGGAAAAGTTTTGTCACAAAATTTGACTTAAGCTAGCATCATTCTCAACTGAGAAAATGCCTTCATTAAGAACAGGCTATAAGCAAACCTGCATGTCAGTTTCTTAATTAGTGACTGGTGTGGGAGTACCCATGTCACTGTTGGTGGGGCCACATGTGCTATAGGAAAACGGGCTGAGCATGCAATGAGGAGCAAGACAGCAGATAAACAGCCATCCCCTACTACCTCAGCATCAGTTCATGCCTCCTCTAGACTCCTTCCCTGCTTGAGTTCTACAATAACTTTATTTGATGATAAAGTATAATATGAAAATATAAAAGAAATATATCCTTTCCTTCCCAAGTAGTTTTTGGTTATGATATTCCAACAGAGCAATAGTAACAGTAATAAAGATAAATGTCTTAATTCTATTGTCTACTTTTTTATGTGATTCATTAGTGGCAATAGAAATTTGGGGAAAATTTGGTAATAATATTTGTTGCTCTGTCTTTCTTAGATCCCTGTTGTGGTGCAACACACAGACTCCAATACCAAATGATGTGCTGCAGGCTTTTTTCAGGTGCTGCAATCTTATGGTAACTTTGTTATGTTTGTATTATACACAACTGCATATCACATGAAAATACCATAGTTCATTCAAAGCATGGCCACAGTTACTGAATATATAAATATAATTGAGGAGAAAAATTCCAAAGTTGTCCTGGCAGTGAGCCTATTCAGAATGACTCAAATGCAAATACTTGAAAGAAGAAGCAGCCTTGATGATTTCTGAAATGTCCTTGAGGCCCTTTTCCAGGAGCCCTTGATAGCTAGTGTCTATGCTAATATCTTTAGCAAATGGGAAAGAAAACTATACCTTGTTCATTAATTGTAAGACTTAATATTTTAACAATATTGACTCTAACTAAATTGATCTATAGATTTAATGCAATTAGAATGAAATCCCAAGGGTAGAATTTGTGCAAATTGACAAGATGATTCTAATAGGCATGGAAGTAGGGAAGTCTGAAACAACAAATACATTCATAAGAAAAATATATTTTACTCATATCATCAATAATTACCACATAAAGCTAAAACAATTTCTATCTTGGACTATGGGGAAACAAAGATACTGATTTGTACCTTTATTAGATTTTGTGTTAATGTTTCTAGAAGTTTATAGAAACACCATCCTGTTTATAATCAAAATTTCAGAAATGAAGGTACTACTATATAAGGTATGCACACATAACCTACAGTCTTTGTAATTTTTTCAAAAAAAATATTTTCTGCTAGCTGAAATTATGTAATTTGGTCAGGTTGACCAAAAGAACATGACATTTTTAGTTCAAAGATTTTATATTTGCTTTTTTTCTTTCAGATTTTTCTTTTTTTTCCATTCAATTATTTACACTTCCTTCCCTCCACCCAATTCCCTCCCGCTCCCCCACACCTTCTCCTCCCTCTCCCAACCTGCTTGAGAGAGGGCAGGGAACCCTGCCCTGTGAGAAGTCCAAGGCCCTCCCCTCTACATCCAGGCCTAGGGAGCTGTGAATCCATATAGACTAGGGTCCCAAAAAGCCAGAACATGCCAAAAAAAGACCAAGTTCCAGTGCCTTTATCAAATGACTTCTCAGTCAGCCCTCATTGTCAGCCACAATCAGGGAGTCCAGTTTGATCACATGCTCATTAAGACCTGGTCCAGCTGGATTTGGTGAGATCCCATTAAAACAGGCACACTGCCTTAGTTGGTGGACCAACCCCTCGCAGTCCTTACTTCTTTGCTCGTCTTCTCCCTCCTTCTGCCTTTCAACTGGACATTGGGAGCTCTGTCCATTCCTCTGATGAGGGTCTCTGTCTCTATCTCCATCCATTGCCGGTTGAAGATTCTATGGTGATATTCGAGATAGTCATCAGCGTGATAGTGGGGCAAGGACCGTTCAGGTATCCTCTCCTCTGCTGTCCAAGGACCTAGCTGGGAATATCCCCGTGGACACCTGGGATCCCCTCTAGAGCCAAGTCTCTTGCCAACCCTAAAATGGATCTCTTAATGTAGGTATCTTGCTCTTAGACCTGCTCTTCTCTGCCTCCAAGTGTAGGGATTATAGATATTAGTAGCCATGCCTATAATTCCTTTAAGTGATAGAATTCAAATTTAAGTCTCCAATATTACACAATGAGGACTATTACCCAATGAGCAATCTTTCCTTGACCAATGTTTTATCATTTTATAACAATTCAATAAGAAGAATGTGATATCAAAGTATGTTTGATCCAATTTGTAGAATAGTTCTTCACTGTTGACTGATTCCTTTGCTTGTATAGGAGCATCTTAATTTGGCATGCTAATTGTTTATTTTACCTTTATTGCTTATTGTGTTTTGGTTCATACCCAAATGTACTGCCCATATCAGTGGCTAAAAGAGTTTCCTTTATTTTTTACTATATTGTTTTTGTGTTGGTCTTAAATTCACTATTTTTGTTTATTTTTTCTTTTTTCTTTTTCGAGATAAGGTTTCTGTGTGTATCTTTAGAGCCTGTCTTGACACTTGCTGTGTAGATCAGGCTGTCCTTAAACTCACAGACTTCCACCTTCCTCTGCTTCCAACTGCTTGGCTACATTTACTCTTAATATTATGATTAATATAATAAACAAATAAACATATTTGAAGATTTTGGCATAAAGAAGTTGATTTAAGAATATGATTCTTGATATGTGAACTTCAAGTTTTCCAGTATGATTTTTAGAAAAGATAATTCTTTATCCGTGTATTTTAACTATTATTGAAATATCTTATTTGAAAATGGATAGTTTTATTTCTCAATATTCTGTACTGTTCTATCAGTCTCTATGTCTGCTTTATGTCAGTGAAATACTACTTTGATTGCAATAGATTTCTAGTGGATGATAGTTGGTATTTGTTGAAAATTAGGTGCTTTTCTTTCATTTTGCTGATGTTATACATTATGTTTATTGACTGACCTATTTTGAATTATTCTTAAATCCATGGAATATCTCCCATTTGACCACAGTGTATATTCCTTTCAAAGAGCTGTTGAACTTGGTGTACTACACTGTTTTTTGTTTTTTGTTTATTTGCTTGTTTCATTGTTTTGTTTTTTGCCATCTGCAGTAATCAGATACATTGATCATTATTGGCCCTTTTTGGTATCCTTATCTGGCTTTGTTCACTTGGTAAATCATTTGATGTGGAATCAGTTTAAAAGGATTTCTTCCAGTTAATTTTGTGTAATAGTTTGAAATAGGTATTATTAGTTCATGCATTTGTGTTATATATTTAGATCATATACAGCAACCACTGCCTTATTCTAACTCTACTCAGTCCTCCCCAGCTTGTAGTCCTCCGAAGTTCAGGTCCTATTTTCATTTTTATTGACAATAACTAAATTTAATTAGTTTTTCCTGTATGTAGAGTCATTCACTGAGGCATAGAAAACCTAATGGCAGTTATCCACAGCCACATTCTTATTTTCTTATATATACCACTTTGACCAGTTATGATTCTCTGCATTATCCATGACTCACTGTGAAAAGAAGCTTCTGCTCTATTTTTCATAGATACACACATTTATGTGCATAGATATAAATATTGATAAAATAATTTGATAGCATTGCCATTTAGTGAAACTACAACTGCAAGTTTTGCCTAGTGCCAATAATCTCCTCAGGTTAACAGTTTGAGGCTTGAAATCACTCAAATGTTTATGGCCCACTTAGGTTTTAAGTGGCTTTTTGATTTAATTATAATAAATGACATTTGCCCATTAATTCTTCCATTTCATTTGTTTTCTAATTTATTAGTACATAGATTCCCAAAATATCCTTTAATAAACTCTGTATTAAAAGGATATCAGTAGCACTATCTGTTTTTTAGTGATGATTTTAAATAATTAGAATTTTGCTTTTATTCTCATTTGTCTAAACAAATCAACACATCAAAACTATTATTCTACTGAAGGGACATAATAATAAACTGCCTCCTAAGTTCTTGGATTTATATCTGAAAATGAATGAATCATTCAAGTCTCATTAGGAAAACTTTTTGTGGTAGATGTCAATTAATATAACAACTCATAGAAAGAATAAACAGCCATATGTAGTGGATATCAGGAGCAGAACAGTATTTTCAGGAAATGACAGGACTATTGCACACATTGAGTTTATGGAGAATATAACTACATGTGCAAGACCCGCACAAGATCAAGCTAACCATATGATATCAGGGCTTGGGGAGGTGCTCATGAAGTCCCACATGTAGCTGAAAATTTTTGGCAATTGATAGCTTCTGGGGGATATAAATTCAGTTTTATTCAGTAATACAAGTTCTGCAAAAGCACCTATATTCTGGTAGATTATTCTATACCCATGAGCATAATGGTAGCACTATCTGTACTCTTTGGGGTTTTTTTTTAAAAAAAAATAACACATGATTTCCAAAGTGGTTGCACAAGTTTTCATTCCCACCAGCAATGGATGAGTGTTCCCCTTACTCCACATCCTCTCCCGCATAGGCTATCATTGGTGTTTTTGATTTTAGCTATTCTGACAGGTGTAAGATGGTATCTCAAAGTTGTTTTGATTTGCATTTCCCTGATCGCTAAGGAGGTTGAGCATGACCTTAAGTGTCTTTTGGCCATTTGAACTTCTGTTGAGAATTCTCTGTTCAGTTCAGTACCCCATTTTTTAACTGGGTTAATTAAAGTTTTAAGGTCTAGTTTCTTGAGTTCTTTATATATTTTGGAGATCAAATCCTTTGTCTGATGTGGGGTTGGTGAAGACCTTCTTCCATCAGTAGGTTGCCTTTTTGTCTTATTGACAGTGTCCTTTGCTTTACAGAACCTTCTCAGTTTCAGGAAGTCCCATTTATTCATTGTTGCTCTTATTGTGTGTGCTACTGGGGTTATACATAAGAAGTGGTCTCCTGTGCCCATGTGTTGTAGACTACTTCCAACTTTCTCTTCTATCAGGTTCAGTGTGGTCAAATTAATATTGAGGTCTTTAATCTATTTGGACTTGAGTTTGGTGCATGGTGATAGAAATAGATCTATTTTCATTCTTCTACAGGTGAACATCCAGTTATGCCAGCACCATTTGTTAAAGATGCTTTCTTTCTTCCATTGTATAATTTTAGCTCCTTTGTCAAAAATCAGGTGTTCATAGGTTTGTGTATTAATATCTGGTGTGGCAGTTTCTTAGAAAACTAGGAGTCAACCTACCTCAGGACACAGCAATTCCACTCTCGGGAATATACCCAAGAGATGCCCAATCATACTACAAAAGCATTTCTTCAACTATGTTCATATCAGCACTATTTGTAATAGCCAGAATCTGGAAACAACCTAGGTGCTCCTCAATAGAAGAACGGATAAAGAAGGTGTGGCACATATGCACTTTAGAGTTCTACTCAGCAGTATAAACAATGACATCTTGAATTTTGCATGCAAATGGATGGAAATAGAAAACACTTTACTGAGTGAGGTAACCCAGATCCAAAAAGAGGAATATGGTATGTACTCACTCATAAGTGGATTCTAGCCATAAATAAAGGACATTGAGCCTATAATTCATGATCCTAGAGAAGCTAAATAAGAAGGTGAACCCAAAGAAAAATATATATTTATCCTCTTGGATATTGGAAGTAGACAAGATTGCCGGGCAGGGGTTTGGAGAACAGTGGTGGGGGTGGGGTGAAGCTAAGAGGAGATGGGGAGAGAGAAGAGAGAAGGGGAGGCTGGGGAGAGCTTGAGGGAATGAAAAGATTGGAATGGAGGAGGGGTGGATGTGGGAGCAGGGAAGTAGATATCTTAATTAAGGGAGCCATTTTAGGGTTGGCAAGAGACTTGACTCTAGAGGGGTTCCCAGGTTTCTAAGGAGATGTCCCCAAACTTGTTCCTTACGCAGCAGAGGAGAGGGTGCCTGAACTGGCTTTGTCCTATAACCACACTGATGAATATCTTGCATATTACCATAGAACCTTCATCTGGCGATGGATGGAGATAGAGACAGAGACCAACATTGGACCACTGGATTGAGCTCCCAAGGTCTAAATGAGGAGCAGAAGGAGGGAGAACATGAGCAAAGAAGTCAGGACTGCGAGGGGTGCATCCACCCACTGAAACGATGGGACAGATCTAATGGGAGATCACCAAGGCCAGTTGGAATGGGACTGATGGAGCATGTGATCAAACCGGACTCTCGGAATGTGGCTGATGGTGGAGGCTGACTGTGAAGCCAAGGACAATGGCACTGGGTTTTGATTCTACTGCATGGACAGGCTTTGTGGGAGCCTTGTCTGTTTGGATGCTCACCTTCGTGGACCTGGGGGGAGCGGGGAGGACCTTGGACTTCCCATAAGGTAGGGAACCCTGACTGCTCTTTGGCCTGGAGAGGGAGGATGAGGGGGAGTGAGGGGAGGGGAGGGAAGTGGGAGTAGGGGAGGAGGTGGAAATTTTATAAAAAAAAATACATTAAAAAATCCACATGATTCCGGAAGAGAAAAATGGTAAACAGATAGGGAAAATGAGAAAGGAAAAAATTGTTGGTTGATATGGTCAAAATATACTACATACTTGTATGAAATTCTCAAGCAATTAAAACTTTATTATAAAACAGCTATGGATTATCTTAACCAAAACTGTTGTACCCACTGACAGTTATGCAATGCACCTTCATTCAGGAGTTTCTGTATTGAGGAAAGCACACCATAGATGCTTGTATCTTTACTTTTATAAGTTCATATCAGCTATTTTTCTTTGTTGTGGTACCTGTCTATGAAGAGCAGCATATTAGGTACCTCTAGCTTTTTATCTTGCTCATGTCTCCTATGATAATTACAAACCTAAGAAGACTGAGTTACTTTAAGGAGATTGGCAAATCAAAATAAAAAAAAATGTTTCTGTGAAGCTTTTTTTTTTCCAAATAAGTTTGACTAGAGGGGAGATCTGCCCTAAATATGGAAACATCACCAAATTTCCTGGGGATCAAGGAAGAATATAAGTTGAATAAAGAAGCCTATGGATGAAATCACTGGTCTCTGTTTTTGCTCCCATCAGCAACATCACAACTGGACTGCTGAAAAATTAATCCAAAATAAATAGTTCCTCTCTTCAAATATGCTTTTTTGCATGTCACAAATTTTAACGTTCTAATTAATGTATTCCTAGTGTATAGGGATTTGTGAAAATTCAATATTTTTTTTCAATTTTTAACCTCAAAACAGAATCATTTGGTCATGTACTATGAATGATTAATTGTATAAGAAACTTCTATTTTTTAATTTTATTTTTTATAAGACTTTTTTCATTTTACATTACAATCCCAGTTCTCACTCTTTCCCCTCTTCCCATTCCCTTCACTTTCCCCTCCACCCGAACCTCATCCACTTCTCAGAAAAAGAAAGACATATTGCTTTGAGGAAGGACCAAGAGCCTCCTTACTACCATCAAGGCTGAGTAAGGCAACCCTTCAAACGAGAATGAGTTTCAAAAGCTAGTAAAAGGCAAGTAGTAGGGTTAAATGCTGGTCCCCCACTGCCAGTGCCCCTGCAGTCTGCCCCAGCCATACAACTGTCATTCACGTTCAGAAGGCCTAATTTGGTCCTATGCTGGTTCTTCTCTGTATGGCCATAGTGGTGAGCTCTCATTAGCTCAGGTAAGCTATTTCAGTGAATATCCACACCAAGGTCTTGACCTCTTTCCTCATATTCTCACTCCTCCCTCTATTCAACGGACTTTGGGAGCTCAGCACAGTGCTCCACTGTGACTCTGCCTCTGCTGCCATCAGTTGCGAAATGAAGATTCTATGGTGACATTTAAGACAGTCATCAATCAGACTACAGGTCAAACCAGTTTGGGCAACACCCTCTCTACAATTGCTAGGGTCTTGGGGTTATCCTAGTGGATTACTGGAAATTTCTCTAGTGCCAGGTTTCTTGTTAGAACCATAAAGTTCCCCTAAATCAAGATATTTCGTTCCTTGCTCTCTGTCTCTGTTTCTTCTCCGTCTTGACTACCCTGTTCCCTAATGTTCTCCTCCACTTCCCCTCCTACCCTCTCCTCCCCTTCCATGCTCCTTTCGCCCCAAACTCCCATACTCCCAATTTTCTCAGGAGATCTTGTCTATTTCTCCTTCCCAGGGGGATCTATATATGTTTCCCTTAGGATTCTTCTCGTTACTTAGCTTCTCTGAGGTCTATAGGCTCATTATCCTTTACAGTGTATCCATTTACAAGTGAATACATACCATGCTCATCTTTCTGATTTACCTCACTCAGGGTCTCTTTTTCTAGTTCCATCCATTTGCATGCAAATTTCAAGAAATCGTTTTTTTTTTTTTTTTCCACTGAGTAGTACTCCATTGTGTAAATGTACCTCATTTTTTTATCCATTCTTCATTTGAGGAGTATCTAGGTTCTTTCCATGTTCTGCTGTTACAAATAACGCTGCTTTAAACATTTTTCGAACAAATATCCTTGTAGTCTGATTTGAGCATCCTTTGGCTATATGCCGAAGAGTAGAGTGGTATTGCTGGGTCCTGAGGTAGGTTGATTCCCAATTTTCTGAGAAACTTCCCATACTAGTTTCCAGAGTGGTTGTACAAGTTTTCATTCTACCAGTAATGGAGGAGTGTTCCCCTAACTCTGCATTCTTTCCAGTATGAGCTTTCATTGGTGTTTTTCATCTTAGTAATTCTGACAGGTGCAAGATGGTATCTCAGAGTCATTTTGATTTGAATTTCTCTGATGGCTAAGGGTGTTGAACTTTTCCTTAAATGGACTTTTGTCCAAGTGTTTGAGAATTCTCTGTTTAGATCTGTACCACATTTTAAATTGGATTATTTGTTGTTTTGATGTCTAATTCTTGCGTCTTTATTTATTTTGGAGATCAGCCTGTGATATGAGGCTGAAGAAGATCTTTTTTCCAGTTCAGTAGGCTCCCTTTTTGTCTTATTGACTGTATCCTTTGCTTTACAGAAGCTTCTCAGTTTCAGGAGGTCCCATTTATTTATCATTGCTCTCAAGGTCTGTTCTACTGGTATTATATTTAGGAAGTGGCCTCCTCTGTCCGTGTATTGAAGGCACTTCCCACTTTCTCTTCTATCAGGTTCAGTGTAGTCAGACTTATACTGAGGTCTATAATCCATCTGGACTTGAGTTTTGTGGATGGAGATAGCTATTGCATTCTTCTACGTTTTAACTTCCAGTTATACCAGCACCGTTTGTTGAAAATCCTTTCCTTTTTCTATTGTGTAACTTTAGGTTTTTTGTCAAAAATCAGGTGATCATAGGTGTGTGGATTAATATCAGGGTCTTCGATTCAACCTCACTGTTTTATGCTGATACCAAGCTGTTTTCATTATTGTATCTCTATAATAGAATTTAATGTCAGGAATGTTGATGCCCTGGAAGTTCCTTTATTGTACAGGATTGTTTTGGCTCTCCTAGGTTTTTTTGTTTTTCCATATAAAGTTGATTATTGTTTTTCAAGGTCTGTGAAGAATTGTATTGGGGTTTTGGTGGGGATTGCATTGATTCTACTGATTGCTTTTAGTAGGGTTGACATTTTTATTGTTGATCCTATCTATCCAAGAGCATGGGAAATCTTACCATTTTTTGGTATCTTCTTAAATTTCTTTTTTCAAAGACTTAAAATTCTTGTCAAACAGGTCTTTCACTTCTTTGGTTAGTGTTATCCCAATATATTTTATGTTATTTTTGGTTATTGTGAAGGGTGATGTTTCTCTGATTTCTTTCTCAGCTTCTTTACCATTTGTATGTAGGAGGATTGCTGATTTTTTTTGAGTTGATCTTGTGTCCTGTCACGTTACTAAAGACATTTATCAGCTGTAGGAGTTTTCTAATATAGTTTTTATGGTTACTTATGTATACTACCATATCATCTGCAGTTAGTGAAAGTTTGCCTTCTTCCTTTCCAGTTTGTATCCCCTTTGTATCCTTTTGTTGTCTTATTCTCAATCTTGAACTTCAAGAACTATGTTGAATAGATATGTAGAAAGTGGAGAGCCTTTTTGTTCCTAATTCGAGTGAAATCACTTTCAGTTTCTTTCCATTTAATTTGATGTTGGCTGTCATATTGCTGTATATGACTTTTATTATGATTAAGTAAGTTCCTTGAGTCCCTGATACCTCCAAGACCCTTGTCATGAAGGGGTGTTGGATTTTGTCAAAGGCTTTTATTTATTTATTTATTTTTGGTTTTTCGAGACAGAGTTTCTCTGTGGCTTTGGAGCCTGTCCTGGAACTAGCTCTTGTAGACCAGGCTGGTCTCGAACTCACAGATATCCACCTGCCTCTGCCTCCCAAGTGCTGGGATTAAAGGCGTGCGCCACCATCGCCCGGCCTTGTCAAAGGCTTTTTCAGCATCTAAAGAGATGTTCATATTTTTTCTCTCACTTTATTTATGTAGTGAATTAAATTGTTAGATTTCCATATGTTGAACTATCCCAGCATCTCTGGTATGAAGTGGATTGATTATGGTGAATGATTTTTTGATGAATTCTTGGATTCGGTATGCCACTGAGTATTTTTACATCAATGTTCATGAGTGAGATTGGTCTGTAATTCTCATTCTTGGTTGTATCTTTGTGTGGTTTTGTTATCAGGGTAACTGTAGCCTGATAAAAAGAGTTTGGTAATGTTTCTTCTGTTTCTATTATGTGGAACAACTTGAGGAGTATAGGTAGCTCTTCTTTGAAGTTCTGGTAGAATACTTCACTGAAGTCATCCAGTCTTGGGCATTTTTTTTGGTAGGGAGGCTTTTGATGACTGCTCCTATTTCTTTGCAAGTTATGGGTTTATTTAAATTGTTCAACTGGTCTTGATTTAATATTAGTATGTGGTACCTATCAAGAAAATTGTTTATTTCTTTTACATTTTTCAATTTTCTTGAGTACTTTTTTTTTTGTAGTATGACCTAATGAATCTCTAGACTTTCTCGGTGTCTGTTGAATTGTCCCCGTTTTCCTTTCTGCTTCTGTTAATTTGAATGTTCTCTCTCTGCCTTTTGATTAGTTTGAAAAAGGGTTTGTCTATCATGTTAATTTTCTCAAAAAACAAGCTCTTCATTTCATTGATTTTTTTGTATTCCATTCTTTGTTTCTATTTTATTGATTTCAGCCCTTACATTGACTATTTCCTGTAGTCTACTCTTCCTGGGTGAGTCTGCTTCTTTTTTTTTCTAGAGCTTTCAGGTGTGATGTTAATTTACTACTGTGAGGATTCTTCACTTTCTTTATGTAAGAACTTAGTGCTATGAATTTTCCTTTTAGCACTGCTTTCATAGTGTCCCATAGGTTTGGCTGCTATCCCTTCATTTTTATTGAATTCTAGGAAGTCTTTAATTTCTTTCTTTATTTACTCCTTGGCCCAGGGGTGATTCAATTGAGCATTGTACAATTTCCATGAGCTTGTAGGTTTATTGCAATTAGTTTGGGCATTGGATTCTAATGTTAAACAATGGTAATCAGATAAGATACTGGGGCTACTCCAATTTTCTTTTATCTGTTGAGGTTTGCTTTGTTACTGAGTATGTGGTCAATTTTAGAGAAGGTTCCATAAGGCATTGAGAAGAAGGTATATCTTTTGTGTTTGGGTAAAATGTTCTTGTAGCTGTCTAAGTCCACTTGAGTCATGACATCTGTTAGTTCTCTTATTTCTCTGTTAAGTTTGTTGTCTTGTTGACCCTGCCCATTGGGGGAGAGTGGAGTTTTGATGAAGTCTCCTACTATTATTGTATGGCATTTGATGTCTGATTTAAACTTAATGATAGTTCTTTTACATATGTGGAGCTCTTCGTTTTGGGGCATAGATGTTTACGTTTGAGACTTAATCTGATAGATTTATTCCTGTGATGATTATAAGTGGTCCTTGCCTCTATATCTTCTGAATTGATTTTAGTTTGAACTCTATTTTGTTTATATATTAGGATAACAACTACACCCCGCTTGTTTCTTAGGTCCATTTGATTGGAAAATCTTTTGCAACCCTATACTCTGAAGATAAATTCTATCTTTGAGGTTGAAGTGTATTTCTGTATACAGCAGAAGAATGGATCCTGCATTCATATCAATTCTGTTAGCTTGTCTTTTATAGATGAATTGAGTCCATTGATACTGAGAGATATTAATGACCAGTGATTGTTAATTTCTGTTATTTCTGTCATAGTGTTTGTATATTTCCCTTTCTTTGGTGTTTGCTGGTGTTTAGGTTATCTATTGCCTGTTTTTTTTTTTTTTTTTTTTTTTTTTGTTGCAGTTTAGTTTCCCTTGGTTGGAGTTTTCCTTCTAGTACTTTCTGTAGGGCTGATTTGCGGATAGGTACTTGATAAATCCTGGTTTTGGTATGGAATATTCTTGTTTTCTCCATGGATGGTGATTAAAAGCTTTTCTGGGTAATAGTAGTCTGGGCTTTAATCGTGATCACTTAGTTGTCTGAAGCACATCTGTCCAGGACCTTCTGTCTTTCATGTTTTCCATTGAGAAGTCGGATGTAATTCTGATAGGTCTGCATTTATATGTTACTTTAACTTTTTCCATTGTAGCTCTTAATATTTTTTGTTTGTTCTGTAAGTTTTGCATTTTGATTATTATATGGTGAGGGAACTTTTTCGGTCCAGTCTATTTGGTGTTCTGTAAGCTTCTTTTACCTTCATAGGGATATCCTTCTTTAGGTTGGGAAAGTGTTCCAGGATTTTGTTGAATATATTTTCTGTGCCTTTGAGCTGCAGTTCTTCTCCTTCTTTTATCCCTATTATTCTCAGTTTGTTCTTTTCATAGTATCCCAGATTTCCTGAAGAGATTTTGTGTTAAGAATTTGTTGGATTTTAAAATTTTCTTTGACCAATGAATCTATTGTTCTCTAGGGTCTTTATTATCTGAGATGTTCTCTCCCTTCTCTCTCTCCTCTCTCTCTCTCTCTCGGTAGGTCTAGCTCTGCATCTGCTAGTTCCCCTTCATTTACCTAAATTTTCTGTTTCAGAATTCCCTTGATTTGTGTTTTCTTATTGCCACTATTTCTGTTTTCAAATCTTGAACGTGTTAACTGTTTGCTTCACTGTTTGGTGTTTTTCTTGAAGAGATTTATTGATTTCTTCTAATTTTTTGTTTTTTTGTTTCTGTCCATTTCTTTTGGGAATTTTTTTATTTTCTCTTTTAAAAGTCTCCATCATCTTATAATTTACATTTAAAATTGTTTCTTCTGCTCTGCTGAGTAGGATGATCACATCTTCCTGTCATATGACCATGGTGTTACCATGCTACTTTTAGATTTTTGAGCTCAATTCTTGCATTGTGCCTACACACTCTCTTCCTTCAACTAGTGCCAGCAGTATCATTCCTCTTGGTGCAATCCTTGCAGTTGCTGATGTGATTTCGGGAGCTGTTGTTGGACTGCTCTGCACTGTGGCTATTTATGTCTTTGGAGTCACTGAGGTATCTTCTGGCTTGCTCTATTGGTGCGTTCTCTTGTTCTGTGCTCTTGGTTTGCTCTCTTGGTACACTCTGTGAAGCCACAGCCTGTGCTTCAGAGTTCCTCTGAAGTCACAGGAGTAGGGACGACTTCGGTGGAGAGAGTAGAGGACTTGGAGGCTTACAGGGCCTGATCCATGGCTGGGGGTGTTGGAGCTGCCTAACTGCAGGAAGCTTGCCTCTTGGGTGGCTCCCAAATTATTTTTCTAAAGTGACTATATTATTTGCATTTCTAATTAGGCCCTTAAATGTATTCTAGTTCAGCATCCTTGCCAATGTTTTGTATTGTAAATGCTTTCAATTTGCCATTCTGATATATAGTGGTGTGTTTTCATTTTATTGCAGTCTGTTGGTTGTTCTTGTTGTGAATGTTTCTGTATGTTTATGCTTTGCTGGGAAAATTGTTGTTGCCCTCAAAATTCATAGGTGAGATTTTAGTTCCCAAATTGTAAACATTAAGATGTTGGAAGCCTTTGGGAAAATAATTTGTGAGTATTCAGCTAACATATATTTGTTTAGTGGGCCAGGCTTGGTGGCACATGCCTTTAATCCTAGAACTGTGGAGGCCAAAGAAGATAGATTCTTGTCCTTTCAGGGATACATGTTGAGATACTATCTCAAAAGATAATAACAATTAATGAATGAATGAATAAATAATAAAAAATACTGGTTTAGTGGAATTATGATGTTAGTGAAGACAGTTGCCTTACTGTTGTCACTCTGTTAGATTATATCGTTCATCCTGTCTGCCTTATATGGAAACAGAATTTATAATCATGAATAGAATTTATGATCATGAATTTTATGGTACTTTTTTATACTTCGGGTTTCTTGAGCAGTTAGCAATAAAAATCTGCATTTCATAAATATGATGTTGGTTATTTTTGTAGTGATAACAGAAAGGAGAAAGGTGTTAATCGCAACCTCTATACCTCCATTTACAATTTTCTAAAATTGGTAGCTTGTTTTATGTATTTCTTATTTACATATTGAGAAAACACATTCCAGAGTGAGAAACATTATTTTCTAAAGAATAATTGATTAACAGACTGCTATCTAAAATGTGGAAAGTTCATAAAGACCTTCGGGCTTACTAAATTTTAGAGTTCCTTTATTAATGGACTTTCTATTAAGTGTACTTTGTAAGTAGTAGTACACACATGGTGACAACTGTCCAAGTTTATACTACTGATAGAATTTGTTGTGTTTATAATTTAGTCATTTTATGAGACAGGGTTTCTCTGTGTAACGGTCCTAGCTGTCCTGAAAACTAGGTCTGTAGTTCAGTCATATATTTTTATCCATGCTATTTTAATAATAAATGAAAAAAATATTATTTTGTTGTTTTCTTATAGGCATTGTCTGTACTTCAGAAATATGACAGAGCTCTCTGATGTCTCTTTTATACATGTCACCAAAGAGCTATCTAATGAGAACTATGGTCTTGAACCACACCGTATGTCTAAAAGATTCAAGAGCCCCTCAGAACCGACTAAAGTATAAATCTGTAGAATCGGTAAAAAAAAAAAAAAAAAAGCCTTTGAAAATAAACATATCAGTTTCTAGGGAACCATGAAAAGCACTTTATATGAATAAGAACATTTAAACATAATTACACATGCCATCATGATGGGCATGTCATCTAAGATTCATGGATGGCATACCCATGCATGAGATAACAGAATTGAATTTCTGCACCCCAAACTTTACTGTTACTACATAAAAATAACTACTATTGCTGTTCAAAAAATGCTTTAAGCAAAAGCTCCAACATTCCAAATGATCCTGCAAATCCCATTTCTATATGGTTTTTAAGTTGTTTAGTTCTGAATCAGCAGTCTAAAAGTGTGTTTAAGCACTGCAGGTAACCATTTCCCATGGAAAAAAAATAGGAAAGAAATCAGGTTATGGTGAGGGCACCCAGCAGGACTCTTCTACTGTCTACTCAGTGTCAATGTAAACTGATTTCTTTAAGAAAGACACTCAAATAAAAGAGAACAGATTGTACGAAACATGTCCTTCATGCAAGAAAGAAAAAAAAGGATACAATACAGGCTACTTGGTGATATTATGCAGAAGGATTTAAATAGAACCAATAGAGCTATAGAGTAACTAAACTGAGGCAGGAGAAACCTACACAAATTAAGTTGTCCTTTTTTTGCAGCAGCACAAAACAAATGATACATGAAGGTGCTGGCCTGTTCTCTTAATTTTATGCAAAATAATTGCTAGCTCATAAGTTTCTGATGGTTACTTTATCATGGTTCATGTTACTCAAATTGCTGTTTGCTATGCAGAAAATTTTAGCTAAATAAATATAAAGTGCACCACATAGCAATGAAAGAGAACTATATGCATTAAGAGTAATCCTAACAAAACAACTTTCCACGAATGGAACTCGAAGTATTATAAAGAGCTCAGTAAATTGAGATATATTTGCATTTACAAACTTAATTAGCTTTATGCTTCTTAAGCTTAGCATTACATAGAAGGAAACATTATCATAAATGGTAAAGTCTTCCAGGCAAATATTAACAGCAAAAGGTAGTTAGTTTAGTGAATGGAAGTCAGGATTCTTTTACTTTGAGATAAGACAATTATATTACTGTAGGGGAGAAGTTTTAAATATTAGACATTTTGTTTTGAGATAATTTTGGTTTTTGTTCATTGAAATGAGATCAATTAGTTGATTTTAATGATAAATGAGTGTATTATGCTGAAAATATGCCTAAAATAATAATATATATTATTATATTATATAATAAATAATATATTATGCCTAAACTGAACGAAAATGAAGATGAAATTTTTTAAATTGTGTTTCCAATTACATTTAAATAGAAATTAGACCCTTTTGTTTTGTTCTTATGTGACTATATAATTTAATCCATTTCTACATCAAGTACTAAATATTTTGATAATAAAGAAAGTAATATAAGACAAAAAAATCTAACACTTAAGAATAGGACAAAGCAAAGAGGAGAAAAAGCTACAAGAGAAGGTATAAGAACAGGATACCCTTAAAAACACTAATCTGGAAGCTATAATATGTATACAAAGACATGGAGGGTAAAACAGGAGGAGAAAAAAGCATAACTAAAATAAAAATAGTAAGTTTTCTTTAAAAAAAGAAAAAGCCATGGCATCACATTATAGGACAAGAAACCTCCAATTTTTCCATTGAGTTTGTTTTCTCTTGGCCATCTACTGCTGGACCTACCCTTACCAGTAGTTTCCTACCCTTTGGAGAAAGTTAAAATTTCATTTGCAAGTGATATCAGTTAGAGGTAGCTGCTGAATTAGGGCTGGGGACATACATCCTCTTCTTTTAGCTCTATGACCCCATCTGGTGAAGACCAATTCAGGTTCTGCTCCTGTTGCCCTTTTCAGTAAATTCATATCTATATTGGTCTTGTTGATAAAGAGAGCCTCATTATATTGATGTCCTCTGTTACCTCTTATAGTCTTTCTTTCATGTAGATATTATGTTTGGAGTTGAATGTTCCAGGGTCTATCTCTGTATATTTTCTGGCTGTGAGTCTCTGCATTTGTTCCCATCTGCTGCAGGAGGAAGCTTATCTGATGATAGCTGAGCAAGGTTCTTGTCCATGAGTATGGAAAAACCTTATTAGAAGTCATTTTATTGATACATAAAAAGAAACTGTAGTATTTGGTTTTCTCCTAAGTTCCTGGGCTATCTAGTCTCAGTTTCTTATTCACACAAGCAGTGTCATGTATGGGTTCTCTCTCATGGTGTAGGCTTTAAGTTAAATCAAATATTGGTTTGTTACTCCCACAAGTTTTGCACCACCATTGCACTAGAATATTGTGTAGTCAAGACACCACTGTAAATCAAACTGTTTGTGGCCGCATTGATTCTTTGCTTTATGATAAAAAACACTTATGTGTGAGTACATGTGATAATTGTTTTCTGTGTCTGGGTTACCTCATTCAAAATGATGTTTTCTAGCGCCATCCATTTTCCTGCAAAATTCAAAATGTCATTATTTTTTTTCTGCTGTTTAGTAATACATTGTGTAAATTTACCACATTTTCCTTATCCATCCTTCAGTCGAAGGATTTAGGTTGTTTCCAGGTTCTGGCTATGACAGACAATGCTTCTATGAACATAGTTGTGCACATGGCACAATTGAGAATCCTTTGGATATATACCCAAAAGTGGTATTTCTGGGTCTTGAGGAAGGGTGTTTTCTAATTTTCTGAGAAATCACCACACTGACATCCAAAGGGTCTGTACCAGCTTACATTCCTGATGGAGGAGAGTTATCTGTCTATGTTACTTTCATTGGTTAATTAATAAAGAAAACTGCCTTGGCCCTTTAAGAGAACAGGAAATTAGGTAGGCGGAATAGACAGAACAGAATTCTGGGAGAGTTGGGGAGAGCTTCAGGCAGTCGCCATAGTGAGTCACCATGATTCTCCTCTCTGAGATGGACGCAGGTTAAGATCTCTCCTGGTAAGCCACACCTCGTGGTGCTACACGGATTACTAAATATGGGTTAAGGGAAGATGTGAGAATTAACCAATAAGAGGCTGAAACTATGGGCCAGGCAGTGTTTTAAAAGAACACAGTTTCCGTGTAATTATTTCGGGTGTAAAGCTAGCTGGTGGCCGGGTGGCGGGACGCAGCCCTGCGGCTTCCTTCTACAGATTGGCGCTCCAACGTGGTGACTAAATGCACTTAAAAAGATGAGAGGGCTTTAAATAAAGGAGAGAGAGAGTTTAACACAGCTTTTTGCTGTTTGCCTGGACATGCTGTAGAGAGATTTCCTGTTTCGGCAATAGTGGCAGAGAAAAAGCTGAGTCATTTTAAAATGCGGCTTCCTGGTGCTGTGCCGCCAGTGCAAACTCTGGCTATAAAGCATTTCAGTGGCTTTAATGGACTGGATGTTTGTGTGCCCACTCCGGGATCGGAAAGAAAGTACTCTGAGACCATGCCGATGGCTCACTGCTCCGTACCTGTAACTGGGCAGATGGCGGAATCAGGCTTAGGCGAGCAGGAGAGCATGGCGGATTCCTGCCACAATACAGAGAGATGTTTTCAGACTGCTCAGTGCTCTGTGCGTCAGATTTGGCTGTAACTTGGATGAAAAGAGTTTCTGTGCTGCACGCTCAGTCTCAGAATTAAACTGCTGAGTGCAGCTCCAATGTGGACTGCTGTGTACCTGGAATTGTGTGCAGCTCAGGGGCACCAAATGACTGAGACAGGAGCAGCACTGGCTCTGCTCCGCCATGCTGAACTATGCTGACCTCAGGCAGGAACTATCGGAATTACCATAATAACAGCACAGTTAAGGTTTAGATTTGGCTGTAATCAGGCGGTACCGTATTAACCTCTACCTGGCACAACTTAAGTTTTTAAGAAGTGGTTAACCTTTTAAGAAGTGCTCCTGGATAGTAAAGAATTACAGGTTCACAATAGGACGGATTCAGACATAAAAAACATTTAAATGAGTCACAGTGTTGGATGAATGTATGTAGGCTTGAGAGAGAAAAAAATATAAAAAATAAAGTTAATGCCTTAAAAAGGGTAAAGTCTTTAAAGAGACAGTACAGATAGTTATAGATTAAAAGAAGTAAAGTGATAGAATAAAAATAAGCCACGTAAAAATGGAAAATTCACAGAGAGTCTGGATTATGTATTTTATTGTGGTTTCTTTGAAATTTTTGACTGTAAAGGAGCTAAATACAGAGAGACATTTCATTATATGGGCTGCCAGGCTAGACCAGAATGGACATCTTAATGGTATGACTTCAGAATTTGGATCTAAGAACATGATGCTTTGGAAAAGAGTTTCTTCTTTTGTTTTCACAGAGGATGAGACTCTGTGGATTGCTTCTATTCCAATATGGTATGATAGACCACGTCCTCCTGAAAGGTTACTGTGAACATCTTCAAAAAATTACTTCACTCAACTGCCAACTGAGAGGAACCTAGCATACAGGTTACACCATGAAAGACCTAAATAACAGCGCCCCCATTCAGCAGGAAGCAGTTTGGAGAGAAATAACTGTGCCCATTTGCCCAAATATTGTTTATAAATGTTCTTTTACATTTAAAGGGGGATGTGATATAGAGATGAATAATTTGCAATGGTATGGATTTTAAGGTCAATTTGTTATATGTATATGTATTTCTGATCTTGATTAAGCTATTTTGATTGTGTAGTTCATTTTAAAAACTGTAATGTATAATTAGGAAATATAGGTTGTTAATGGATAATCATCGATAATAGTCAAGCTTGTAGTCATGTTAGTTAGATGTTCTAGATATATAGAGATATACTTTAGTTAAATAGGCATTCTTCATATCTTTCAATAGTCAAACTTGTAGTCATGTTAGTTAGATTTTCTAGATGTGCATAGATATATTTCAGATAGGCATTCTTCATATCTTTCAATGACTGCAGAATATGGCATTTAATGTTTTAATAACTTAGGATTTTTCATGACAATGAGACACATCTGCTCCTGGCAGCACCAATCTACTTCAAGAGGAAGATGGGCATCGAAGAGGCTCCTTATGGACTTTGATAGCCATTTGGGCAAGAAACTGCACTTGCCTGGACTGTTGCATAAACTGGACACAAAGAACCTCAGAGAGGACTGCTGAACTTGCCTAAAGGTGAGATGGCCTTTTGGGGTTCCTGTTTCATGAAAGAGTCTGCGAGACGTTCTGCAGGACACAGCAGAAAGTGACTGAACTGTCTTTGGAATTTCCTGCTTCATGGAAATGTCTGTTGGAAACTATGGGCCTGAAGGCCGAAGATGGATGCCCCAATGGGACAGAGGAACTTTGGGTGACTGTCCAGGCAGCGAATTGTCTCTGTCATTTCTAGAGTTTGAAAGTTGCATATGACTTGTTTACTTAGGTAATATTATATCCTTCTGGAGTCTTTGATGGAGTTGAAGAATAAATAGATAGTTATAGCTTTCCTTAGTTATGATAAAAGATAAAATAGATTTAAATATTGTAACTGTAATTCTTGCTTGATAACTCTTTTGTTACATGTAATTTTACTATGTTAAAGTTAAAGCCTTTTTTTGTTTAAACAGAAAAAGGGGAAATGATGGAGGAGTGTCTATGTGTTACTTTCATTTTTAATAAAGATACTGCCTTGGCCCTTTAAGAGAACAGAAAATTAGGTAGGCGGAGTAGACAGAACAGAATGCTGGGTAGCAGGAGTGGGGCGATGCTTCAGGCAGTCGCCATAGTGAGTCGCCATGATTCTCCTCTCTGAGATGGACGCAGGTTAAGATCTCTCCTGGTAAGCCACACCTCGTGGTGCTACACGGATTACTAAATATGGGTTAAAGGAAGATGTGAGAATTAACCAATAAGAGGCTGAAACTATGGGCCAGGCAGTGTTTTAAAAGAATACAGTTTCCGTGTAATTATTTCGGGTGTAAAGCTAGCCAGCAGCCGGGTGGCAGGACGCAGCCCTGCGGCTTCCTTCAACACATTCCCACCAGCAATGCAGGAGTATTCCCTTTTCTCCCACAACCTCTCCAGCATAAGTTGTCATTAGTGTTTTTGATGTTGGCCATTCTTACAGAGGTAAGATGGAATCTCAGAGTTGTTTCTATTTGGATTTCTCTCATGACTAAGGATGGTGAACATTTCCTTAAATGTCTGTCAGCTATTTTAGATTCCTCTGTTGAGAATTCTCTGTTTAGATCTGCACTCCATTTTTTATTGGATTATTTGTTCTTTGGATGACCAATTTCTTGAGGTTATTTTTTTTTTTTGTATATTTTGAAGATTAGATCTCTGCCTGATGTGGACTTGGTGAAAATCTTTTCCCAATCTGTAGGCTGGTTTTTTTTTTTTTTTTTTTGATCATGTCCTTTTCTTTACAATAGCTTTTCAGTTTCAGGAGGTCCCATTTATTAATTGCTTCTCTCAATGTCTGTGCTGCATGGGTTATATTTAGGAAGTTGTCTCCTGTGCCAATGCGTTCCAGTGTGCTTCCCACTTTAAGGTTCAGTGTGGCTGGCTTTATATTGAAATCTTTGATCCATTTGTACTTGAGTTTTGTGCATGGTGATAGATATGGGTCTATTTTCATTCTTCTACATGTTTCTATCCAGTTATGTCAGCATCATTTGTTAAATATGCTTTCTTTTTTCCATTTTATATATTTTGCTTTTTTTGTCAAAAATCAGGTATTTGAAGGTGTGTGGATTAATATCTTGGTCTTCGGTTTGGTTTCATTGTTCCTCCTATCTGTTCTTAGGCCAACCAATACCAGGCTGTTTTCAGTACTGTATCTCTGTAGTAGAGTTTGAGGTCATGGATTGTGATGCCTCCAAAAAGGTCTTTTATTGTATTGGATTGTTTTGGCTGTACTTGTGTTTTTTTTTCTTTTCCATATGAAATTGAGTACCATTCTAAAAGGTTTGTAAAAAATTTTGCTGGGATTTTGATGGGCATTGCATTGAACCTGAAGATTGCTTTTGGTAAGGTTGCCATTTTTACTCTGTTAATTCTATCTACCCAAGAGCATGGGAGGTCTTTCCACTTTCTTGTGTCCTCTTCAATTTCTTTCTTCAGTGATTTAAAGTTCTTGTCATACAAGGAGACTGATCATTGTCACCGAAGACTGATCATTGATATCTCAATATCAATGATCTCAACTTGCCAATAAAAAATAAAAAGACACAGACTAACAGAAAGAGTATGAAAACAGGATCATCCATCCTTCTGCTACAGCCATAAAATACACCTCAAATTCTATGTCTTTGAATTGGGTTTCTTATCTATCTATTCCTATTATTCTAGAATTCTTTCATTGTATCTCAGAGTTCCTGGATGTTTTATGCTGGAATTCTTTTAGATTTAATTTTTTTCTTTTACTGAGATATTGTTTTTCTATTTTTTCTTTAATGCCTACAATTCTGTCTTCTGGAATTTTTTTGGTTCTTTTTGTATTCTGTTGGAGTGGCTTGTCTCTGAGATGCCTGTTTGATTCCTGTTTGTATTGCCACATTTTCCTGTTGGCATTTATTTATTGATTCTATCTCCACTTCCATGTCTTGAACTGTTTTTGTCATTTTATTGTACTTTTTGTGTTTGCATAGATCCCCTTAAGAAATGCTTTCATTTCCACTTTAAGGATGGCTATCATATTCATAAATGTTATTTAAGGTTTTTGTCTTATACATTATCCATGTAACAATACTCAGGACCTATTGTGATAGGAATATTGGGCTCTAGTAGAGGCATATCCTTTTGGCTACTACTGAATATATATATATATATTGGTTTTTCGAGATAGGGTTTCTCTGTAGTTTTGGAGCTTGCCCTGGAACTAGCTCTTATAGACCAGGTTGGCCACAAACTCACAGAGATCCACCTGCTTTTTGCCTCCCGAGTTCTGGGATTAAAGGCATGTGTCACCACCACCTTTCTACTGATTGTATTTTTATACTGGGTCTAGGTGTCTAAGTTTAGAAAGATTGTAATTCTAGGTGTTAATATAGAATTTTGTCTTTTTGAGGTGGGTATTTTGCTCCTTGGATTCTTTTGGTCTCTCTAGTGCTTACGAAAGTCTGGTGCATGTGTGGCTCCTCATAGAAAATTCTGTGATCTTAATAGGTGTGACTTCTGTGGTGTTTGTTTAAAATGTGTTTATAGGTATTGGTATCTGGCACTTAGAAATGGGGATGGGCTTAGAGGGAATGTGAGGGGTTCCATAGAGTGAAGGAAAGCAAGGTATTCCATTAGGATCTGATTAATCCCCTAGTAATGGGAACACAGAGAGAGGAGGCTGCAATATGTACTCTGCTATAAAGCTAGAGATGAGAACTTGGGATTTGATTAGGAGCAGAGTATGGGGAACTAACATCTCAAGTTTGGCTACCATTATGCTGTCCTATTTGTTTCTCTGGAAGCATCACCTTTCACGATCTCTACAAATAGCATAAAATACCTTGGGGTAACTCTAACCAAGAAAGCAAAAGATCTATTTGACAAGAACTTTAAGTCTTTGAAGAAAGAAATTGAAGAGGATACCAAAAAATGGAAGGATCTCCCTTGCTCTTGGATTGGGATGATCAACATAGTAAAAATGGCGATTCTACCAAAGGCAACCTACAGATTCAATGCAACCCCCATAAAGGTCCCATCAAAATTCTTCACAGATCTTGAGAGAATAATAATCAACTTTATATGGAAGAACAAGAAACCCAGGATAGCCAAAACAATCTTATACAATAAAGGAACTTCTGGAGGCATTACCATCCCTGATTTCAAACTCTATTACAGAGCTACAGTATTGAAAACAGCTTGGTATTGGCATAAAAACAGAGAAGTCGACCAATGGAATCGAATAGAAGACCCAGATTTTAACCCACAAACCTATGTATACCTGATATTCAATAAAGGAGCTAAAAGTACACAATGGAAGAAAGAAAGCATCTTCAACAAACGGTGCTGGCATAACTGGATGTCAACCTGTAGAATGAAAATAGATCCATATCTATCACCGTGCACAAAACTCAAGTCCAAATGGATTAGAGACCTCAATATTAATCTGAACACACTTAACCTGAGAGAAGGGAAAGTGGGAAGTACTCTACAACATATGGGCACAGGAGATCGCTTCCTACGGATAACCCCAGCAGCACAGACATTAAGGGCAATGTTGAATAAATGGGACCTCCTAAAACTGAGAAGTTTCTGTAAAGCAAAGGACACTGTCAGTAAGACAAAAAGGCAACCTACTGACTGTGAGAAGATCATATGATTAGTTCTTATATTTTGATAAGCATGATTGTTTGGATGTGTTTCCAAGTTACAATGTGTATTAATAATTTATCAATTTTTATTGTTGAGTTCATTGCATAATGGTTTGTTTAATTCTGTGTATTAAAGGACAGTTAGATTGTTCTCAGTTTGTGACCACAGTTAATAAAGTTTCTATGAGCTTTCATGTACACATTTTTTAGTAGGAACATGTTTTCATTTATGTGTTTAAATCCCCATGAGTAAAATTACCTAGTATCATGGTAGAGTGTATATATATTTCATTTTACGAACCTGACACTCTAATTTGCTCACTGACTACACATTTAAATCCCCAAAGGCAATGCAAGAATCATGTTCTTGTGTCAGACTTTTATTTTTATTAGCACTGTTTTTATATGTTTACTGAAAACTAAGTTTTGTTATCATTTATATTTTCTTGAAAACTAAAATTCAATATCTTTTTAAATTTCCTAACATATGTTAATTGTATATATTAAGAAGAATCACTGCATTCATGTTTATCACGTTATGTTCACAGATGAAAGATAAACATCCATTTCACATTTTATTCTTTCCCATGTAGTGCCCAATACATAACAGCAATTTCTAATTTGGGATCAACTTATTTTTGTTTCTATATATAAAAGATAACATGATATTTGGCACTTAGTATCCTCTGGTTCCCTCCATTTTGCTGGAATACAACACAAATTACATTCTTCCTTATAACTAAATAATATCGCATTAAATTGAACAATTTTTAATTTGTTTATTTTTTAAATCTTTATTCTTCCTGGTAAAATGTCTCCTTTTGTTTACTAATTTGGTTGTTTAAGATATATTGACCATAGAGCTGTGAGAGATATGCTAATACTCAAGATACTACTTCTAGGCAAATGATTTGCTAACAATTTTCTTCACTCTGTGATTTGAGTGTTCATAATTTTAATGTGCCTTTTTTGAACAACTAAAACACATTAGATGAAATGGTTTGAGATACCATTTTTTATTTTATGTATTACTTTTGGTGTGCTACCCATTACACATTTCAGGTAAATATTATATAATGTGTGAAATTTGGGAGATAAAATATTTAAAGTTTAGAATGGAAGGAGAAATTGGGAAGTAGACTGCAACATATGGGCACAGGAGACCACTTCCTACATATGACCCCAGTAACACAGACAGTAAGGGCAACATTGAATAAATGGGACCTCCTAAAACTGAGAAGCTTCTGTAAAGCAAAGGACACTCTCCTTAAGACAAAAAGGCATCCTACTGACTGGGAGAAGATCGTCACCAACCCCACATCAGACAAAGGTCTGATCTCCAAAATATATAAAGAACTAAAGAAACTAGACTTTAAAATGCTAATTAATCCAATTAAAAAATGGGCCACTCAACTGAAAAGAGAATTCTCAACAGAAGAAGTTCATATGGTCAAGAGATACTTAAGGTCATGTTCAACTTCCTTAGCAATCAGGGAAATGCAAATCAAAACAACTTTGAGATACCATCTTACACCTGTCAGAATGGCTAAATTCAAAAACACAAATGATAGCTTATGCTGGAGAGGACGTGGAGTAACGGGAACACTCATCCATTGCTGGTGGGAATGCAAACTTGTGCAACCACTTTGGAAATCAGTGTGGTGGTTTCTCAGGAAATTCGGGATCAACCTACATCAGGATCCAGCAATACCACTCTTGGGAATATACCCAAGAGATGCCCAATCATACTACATAAACATTTGTTCAATTATGTTCATAGCAGCATTATTTGTAATAGCCAGAACATGGAAACAACCTAGATGCCCCTCAATGGAAGAATGGATAAAGAAAGTGTGGAATATATATGCATTAGAGTACTACTCAGCAGAAAAAAATGACATTTTGGATTTTGCATGCAAATGGATGGAAATAGAAAACACTATCCTGAGTGAGATAACTCAGACCCAAAAAGACGAATATGGTATGTACTCACTCATTTGTGGACTCTAGCCATAAACCAAGGTCATTAAGCCTATAGTTCACAAGCCCAGAGAGGCCAAATAACAAGGTGAACCCAAAGAAAAACATTTATACATCCTCCTGGAAATTGGAAGCAAACAAGATTGCAGGGCAAAAGTTGTGAGCATGGGGGTGGGGGCAGTGATGGGGGTGAGGTTGGGGGAAAGGGGAGAGAGGGGGAGGAAAGGGAGAAGGAAAGGACTGGCAACAGCTTGGGGGAGTGGGAGGGTGGAGATTGAGAAAGGGCAGATATAGTAGCAGGGAAGAAGATACCTACATTAAGGGATCCATTTTAGGGTTGGCATGAGACTTGGCTCTAGAGGAGATCCCAGGTGTCCTCGGGGATGTCCCCAGTGATGTCCTTGGACAGCAGAGGAGAATATCACCATAGAACCTTCATTCCGTGAAGGATGGAGATAGAGACAAAGACCCTCATCAGAGGAACTGACTGAGTTCCCAAGGTCCAGTTGAAGAACAGAAGGAGGGAGAAGAAGAGCAAAGAAGTCAGAACCACAAGGGGTTGGTCCACCAACTGAGCCAGTGTGCCTGTTCTAATGGGAGCTCATCAAATCCAGCTGGACAGGGTCTGAATGAGCATGTGATCAAACCAGACTCTCTGAATGTGGCTGACAATGAGGACTGACTGAGAAGCCATTGATAAAGGCACTGGGACTTGTTTTTACATCATGTTCTGGCTTCTTGGGACCCTAGTCTATATGGATGCCCAGATCCTTAGGCCTGGATGTAGCAGGGAGGGTCTTGGACTTCCCACAGGGCAGGGTTCCCTGCCCTCTCTCAAGCAGGGTGGGAGATGGAGGAGGGTATGGGGGAGCGGGAGGGAATTGGGAGGAGGGAAGGAAGTGTAAATAGTTGAATGGAAAAATAATAATAAAAAAGAAAAAATTAGAATGGTTCAGGTTTTCTTGTTGATGATGGTTTTGTTCATTTATAGGTGGTGTATTGCTCGATGGTGCTAGTTAAGATTTTGTTCAACTTGACACTAATGGAGTTATATGAGAAGGATTAATCTCAATTTAGAATATGGCCCCACCATATTAGACTGTGGGCAAAACTGTAATGAATTTTCTCAACTAATGATTGCTGTGGGAAGATCCAATTCACTCTGGGAGATACCACCCTGAGAAGGTGGCCCTGGATGCAAAAGAAAGTAAAATGAGCAAGATAGGTTTTCTAATATTTTATAAAAATTAGCTAATTCTTTTACATCAATTAAGTTTTGACATTTTTACTATGTTTACTATTCTTATTCACTAATATAATTATAAATATGTAGATATATTACTTACTTAGTTTGGTACCTATTCAAATATGTCAATTTCTATGAAGTAATTACAAATATGTAAATACCATTAAATTTTTCTCTTTCTATGTGATAGTTTGCTAATTTAAATACTATTTTGGGTTTTTTCTTAGTACATATGAATTTTATATATTAATGGAGATCTGTACCTTATACCAACACAATCAAGATATACTGGTAAAATATAATTTTCATTTACTCATCCCACATCCCACCCATAACCTCCATTAACTATTAATTTACATGAAATTTTTTTAATTTATGTTTTAACTGTTTATTGTTAGCATATAAAATAAGTATCGTGGCATTTTCATATATATATGTCATTACACTTTTTTCTAATTTGTCTGCCTCCTTCACTGCCCTACCCATTTCAATTTTTGCTAGTCTTCTTCTTCTCACATACTCCCCACTTCTTCTTTCATGGCCACTTACTCATTTTTTTCTTAATACTTTGTCTACTATTATAGTATTACTTCATGTCCTATGCCCATGCACACATACACATGCAAAAATGCAGACTCACACACACACACACACACACACACACACACACACTAGCATGAGACTGGTTAATTTAATATAACATAATAATCTCTAGTTCTGTCCATTTTCTTACAAATGTTAGAATAACATTCTTCATTTATATTTTACATATTAGAGAAAACATAGAGTACTTATCACAATATGATGCAACTCCATCAGTGTTACTGCAAATGACAAGTTACATGCTTCTGTCTTAATGATATTCTATCTTGCATATATGTTATATAACAATTGGGAAAGAAGAAATTATACATTTTTATGATTCTCAATAATCAGAAACTCTGAACTCCTAAATTCCTAAGACCTATAAACTTACTACACAGCTTTTATAAATGTTCTATATTAAAATACATATCATGTACAAAAGAATTAAAGTTTATTTCTTCCTTCACACGTCATTGACTTTTTTATTTGCTCATGGAACTGTCCTGCTAAAGCTTCCAGCAAAAATTGGAATAGTGCTCATTGGATAAATGTGTTTCATTGTTCTCAAGCATACATTTCCTCACCAAGTATTGTCAACTTTAGGGCTTTTGGAGTTATTCTATATAAAATTGAGGAATTTCCTATGTGTTAGATTTTGTCAGATGTCATTTTTATCCCTGTAACAGAATTATCGTCATCTTTCTATTGTCTGTTAACATAGCAGCATAGATTTATTGATTTTTAGTGTATTTATTTTAATTATTTTTATACAATATTATCTTAGTGTTCTATTGCTATCAGGAGACCCTTTGAGTAAGGCGAATCTTATAAAGAAAGCATTTAATAGAGGCTTGCTTACAGTTTCAGAGGTTTAGTCCATTAGTCTCACAGCAGGGAGCATGAAAGCACACAGGCAGATATAGTAGCTGAGAATTCTACATCCAGATGTGAAGCTAGCAGGGAGACTGAGACATTGAAACTAGTTTGAGCTTTTTAAATCCAAAAATCCTACTGTACTAACACACTTCCTTCAACATGGCCACATATACTCAAACAATGTGACACTTCCTAATCCCCCTCAAGTAGTGCCATTCCCTGATGACCAAGCATTCAAATACATGAGCCTATCAGGCCCATTTTAAAAATAACATTTCTTCATTTATTTTACATACAGACTGCAGTTTCCCACTCATCCATCTTCTCGGTACCTCCTTTCCGATTCCCATCTACCTCTTTACCTTTTGATTCCTCCTAAGTGTTCATTCAGAAAGTCCAGGTCTCCCATAGGCTTGAACAATGTATGGCACATCAAGTTGAGGCAGGAGTGAATTCATACTTTTGTTTCAAGGCTGGGCAAGGTAATCCAAAATGGGGAAAGGGTTCCCAAACCTTACCTAAGCACCAGGAACAGGTCCTGTTCTCACTGCTAGGAGACACCCAGATACCAAGCTACACAGCTGTCACATGCCATTCTTATTCAAACAACCACAAATATATTCTTGTCATGATTTTATCCTCCCCAACTCCTCCATGATCTTCCTGACCTCTTCAATTAGCCATCTCCACTCACATTTTCTCTCTTCTTTAAAACAAATAAACAAAAGTGGAAACACATTAAATATCACAAAAATGGAAATGAAAATTACACCACCAAGAGAGCAATAAGACAAAAAAAATCCCAAATAAACCAACAAGAGATAAAGAGTGCACAAAAATACCATTGAATTTGAGGTTTTTGGCAAGAGATTCTAGGCATGGGTCCCATCTTTAAGTGTGGTTAATAAACCTAATGTGACTCCTTTAGAGAGAACTAATTTGTTCTTTGCAAACAGATGTCAATTGCAGTTAACGTCTTAGACATGGGAGCCAATGCTTACTATTTCCTCTCAGCCTTGAGACCTTGTTTGGCTTGAACCAGTGCTGACTCTACATATGACTCCTCTGTTTCTATTGAGTTCATATGAGAATCAGTCCTGTTGCTCCCAGAAGACTTTGTTTCCTGGGAGTCAACCTTCTTCTCTGGCCCATACGGTCTTTTTTCTTCTTCTTCTGCATAGATCCCTGAGCCCCGAGGAGAGGAGGTTTGATAAAGACACCCCATTCAAGGACTGAGTCCTCCAGAACCTCTAAATCTCTGCACATTGTCCAGCTCTGTGTCTTTGTGTTAGTTCCCATATACTGAAAGTAGAAACTTCTCTGATGAGTACTGAGGAAAGCATTGATCTATGGGTATAGCAGGAGTCCATTGGGAATCATTTTATTGTTATACTCCTTTCGTACAAACAATAGTATTTGTTTTTTCTAGATCTATAATTTATTCAATCTTGGCAACCTGAGCAATGTCAGACATGGGTTCCATTGTAGAAGGAACAGCGGGCTGAGTCCCACCACCCAGCTAGGTTTACATCCAAAGTAATTACACGGAAACTGTATTCTTTTAAACACTGCTTGGCCCATTAGTTTCAGCCTCTTATTGACTAATTCTCTCATCTTGCTTTAACCCATGTTTAGTAATCTGTGTAGCACCACAAGGGTTAGCTTACCAGGAGAGATCTTAACCTGCGTCTCTCTCAGAGAGAAGAGGCATGGCGTCTGCCTGAGGTATCTGCCTCACTCTGCTTTCTTTCTCCCACAATTCTGTTCTGTCTACTCTGCCTACCTATTTTTCTGTCCTATTAAAGGGCCAAGGCAGTTTCTTTATTAACCAATGAAAGTAACAGATAGACAGATGATCCTCCTCCATCATTTCATATCATGGGGAGGGCCTTAACTCTAATCAGTGAGTACTTGCTACTATTTATTGATTTTTTTCTCATTTTTTTAATTAAAAATTTCCATCTCCTCCCCTACTCTTCCCCCTTCCCTCCCCTCCCTTCCACCCATACCCCTACTCCGCCCCTCTCCAAGCCAAAGAGCCATCAGGGTTCCCTTCACTATGTTAAGTCCAAGGTCCTCCCAGCTCCCCCTAAGTCCAGGAAGGTGAGCAACCAAACTGACAAGGCTCGCAGTGTAGAAGGAAGCAGTGGGGCTGCGTCCCGCCACCGGGCCGCAGGCTAGCTTTACACCTGAAATAATTACACGGAAACTGTATTATTTTAAACACTGCCTGGCCCATTATCTGTAGCCTCTTATTGGTTAATTCTCACATCTTCCTTTAACCCATATTTAGTAATCCAATCCTTGTAGCACCACGAGGTGTGGCTTACCAGGAGAGATCTTAACCTGCATCCATCTCAGAGAGGAGAATCATGGTGACTACCTGAAGCATCTCCCCTCTCTTTCCCTGAATTCTGTTCTGTCTACTCCACCTACCTAATTTTCTGTCTCTTAAAGGGCCAAGTCAGTTTTCTTTATTAATTAACCAATGAAAGTAACATAGACAGATAACTCTCCTCCATCATCACAGTGAGCCCGTCCATGCTGTAGAGTTCATGCTCATTGCCGTTGTTCTTGGTTTCTCAGTCCTCCTCCACCGTCAGCCACATTCAGAGAGTCCTATTTGGTCCCCTGTTTGATTTTTGAATGTTAGACTAGTTCTGCATATTTGGAAAAATTTATAAGTTACAGTACACAATTTAAGTGCTCTTAGATTTTTCTGAGCGTCTACTATATTTTGTTCATAAGAGTTATTGGTTTCTTATCTCCCTTTTTAAAAACTACCTTTGTCTGGTTTTGGTACCAGAGTAATATTTGCTTCATAAAATGAGTTAAGCAGTGTTCCTTCCTACCTATTTTATGTAAAAGGCTTTTTTGTTGCAATCCATAAAATTTCAAGTGCTGTCTTTACATCTTTGAGTCTGATAAGTCCTCAAGGGCCCAAATGAATTCTTCTCACATCACTTGGCCTCTGCCTGTAGGAAACAATTTCCCCATCTGGAGAGATTTCCTATAGGTAAGAATAGCCTCTGGAAATGCAATCTTATAGCCACACAGTCCTTGTAGTCTTT
The DNA here is from genome assembly GCF_903992535.2 of Arvicola amphibius. Classification (NCBI taxonomy): domain Eukaryota; kingdom Metazoa; phylum Chordata; class Mammalia; order Rodentia; family Cricetidae; genus Arvicola; species Arvicola amphibius. The sequence goes on along the minus strand of NC_052065.1, from coordinate 84,833,422 downwards.
GAAAATATAGAGACACCCCGCCTTATAAGATTCTCAATAAACCTACCAGGAACTAAAAAATTTGTAAGCCAAAATGCATCTTATAGAACTGCAGTGTCAAACATCATAGCTTAGCAGCAAAATATATCATAGACTTTAAGTTGTTTTTCCTGTTTTTCCTTATGGTGTTGCTGAGTAGGAGAAATGGTTCATTGCTATTTGTCATATAGTATAGATGTACTATACTATATATTGTTAGCCAAGATAAAAATAAACTTTAATATTTCAAAGCATAGTTTCTAACAAATACATATATGATAACTAGGGATAATGTAATTCTGACACATGGATATTTAAAAAAGCAATAATATCTATTTTAAAAAATTAGGGTAAGTTTACCTTGTATTCTATAACTGTTGCTTGTTCATTGTATTCACAATTATAGCATGCTCATGATTCCACAAAGAATTCTGTGTTCTCCTTCCCAATTCTGTGAGTATATGTCATGAACAAATTTTCACTATGTTGTAGGAGGCCACTTGATTGTTCCCAGTTGCATAGCCCCAAAATAATCACACTGAAGCCATACTATTTTCAATATGGCTTGACCAATAGCTTAAGCATATTTCTGGTAAACTCATACCTTAAATTATGCTATCTCCATTAATCTGTATATGACCATAAGGCTATGGCTTACCAGGTAATGTACCAGCATCTGTCTCGTGCAGGGCTATATGGTTTCTCACTGACTTGGCCTTCTTTCTCCCAGAATTCAGTTTAATTTCTAAGTCTACCCAGATTCTGCCTGATTTAAGCCAAAGCAGTTTTTTTATTAATTAACTAATAAAAGCAACACATAGAAGGACTTCCCATATCATTTCTACTTTTCTGTTTAAATAAAAAGGAAGGTTTTAACTTTAACACAGTAAAATTACATATAACAAAATAGGTATTAAGCAAGAATTATACTTAACAATATTTACATATATTTTATCTTTAATATCATAACTAATGAAAACTATAATTATAACTATTTATTTTTCAAAAACATCAAAGACACTAGAAGGATATAATATTACCTAAATAAACAGGAAGTGCATTGTAAGACACTTCCAAAACTCTAGAATTGACAGAGACATATCACTGCCTGGATAGTCACCCAAAGTTCTGTATCATTGTAGCATTCATCTTTAGCCTACAGGCCCATGGTATCCGGAAGACTTTTCCATGAAGCGGGAAATTTCAAAGATAGTTTTGCCTATATTTTCAGTTTGTCATAACTTTCTTCTGTGTCCTGTAGAATGTCTGACAGACTCTTTCATGACACAGGAACCCCAAACGATTATCTCAATTTTATGCAAGTTCATCAGGCAATTCTCTGTGGGTCCTACATGTCCAGTTCATACAGAATAAGATCAAGCAGTTCAGACTAGTGCAGTTTCTTGCACAAATGACTAGCAAACTCCATAAAGAGCCTCTTTGATGCCCATCATCCTATTGAAGTAATTGGTGCTTCCAGGATGAGATGTGTCTCATTGTCATGAAAAGTCCTAAGTTCTTAAAACATTTTAAATGCCATATTCTGAAGGTCTTTGAAAGGTTTGAAGAATGCCTATCCATCTGAAATACATCTCTGTATGTCTAAAAAATCTAATTAATATGACTACAAGCTTGTCTATTAGCCTGTATTACTTATACATTATATTTCTAAATGAGCTGCACATACAGAATAGCTTAATCAAGAGAAGAAATATACATATAACAAAATTGACCTTAAATTTGTATCATTAAACCAAGATCCATACCAATGCAAGCAAGCTGCAACAGTATTAAACAACAATCAAAAGCTCCATAGTCAGGACCGCCTGCTTGAAAGAGTCAGAATTTGTCCTGGCAGGACGGCCCAGAAAGCTTGCATTTTAAAATGGCAGAGCTTTTTTCCTGCTATGGCTGAAATCCGAAAAACACACATTCAGCTTTTCATCAACACCGTTTAAGTGTTTCGTGGCAGGACCTCTTAAAACAGCTGCAGGGTTTTGCAGCTAAGGCTGAGTCAGGAAGCCTCTTTTACATGAGAGCACTTGCTTGCCTCTTGCAAGAAGAGCCAAAGCCGAGAAATTGCTGCTACCAAGAAAACATGCTTTACTCTATTCTTTCCCAAGCTTTCTCAGGCTTTCTGTGGATTCAGTTATCCACGTCTCGGCGCCATTCTGTAGTGATGAGCTGTAGGCAGGCCTGCTTTTTGTCCCGCCCAGCTCCCGACCACCTGGCTAGCTTATACCCCAAAATAACAACACACGAATTGTATTCTTTTAAACACTGCCTGGCCCATTTGTTCTAGTCTCTTATTGTCTAATTCTCAAATCTTGATTAACCCATTTCTAAAAATCTGTGTAGCACCACAAGGGCTGGCTTACCGGGAAGATTCTAGCCTGCATCCATCTTGGAGAGGACAGTCATGGCGACTGTCTCAGAGAGGAGAGGCAGGGCAATTGTCTGAGCCATCTGCCTCACTTCTTTCTTCCTGTTCTGTCTCCTCCACCCACCTATTTTCTAACGTATCAGGCCAAGCAGTTTCTTTATTAATTAACCTAAGAAATCATCAGATAGATAGAAGACACACCTACATCATTCTTTAAATGTAAACAAACATTCATAAGCAATCATTTAGTATAGTTTTCTCCAAACTGCTTCCTGCTTTTTGTTGGGAGAAGTAATTTTTTGGGGTGTTCATGGAGACCTTTTGGGTAGTCTTGGTCCATCAAAAGATATTAGTCTGGAAGGATTTCACAGGTTCTCATCCTCTGTGGAAACAAAAGAACAACTTTTCCAAAGCAACATGTCTTTAGACACAAATTTGAAGACAAGATACCTTTAAAGTATATATGTTGGTTACTTAGCTACTTCTGAGTCAAAAAAAATCAAAGAAAACACAATTATATATATATATATATATATATATATATATTCTAAACTTTCTGTATATATTCCATCTTTATGTGGCTTATTTTTATTACTCTTACTTTTTCTACAAGTTAAATATTTATTATATTATCTCTACTCCTTTAATCTGTGACTGTCTGTACTCTTTTATATTTAGTGTCTTTACATTTTCAAATTCTCTCCCAAGCCTACATACATTTTTAAAATACACTGTAACCATTTAGAGGTCTTTTCTACCTGATTTTGTCTTTATTGCTTATCTGTAATCCTTTTCTAGCAGAACTGCTTCTTAAAATGCTAAGCACTTCTTAAAAACCTAAGGGGCTACATTGCTAGGGCAAATATGGCCTGCCTGCTTACCCCACCCATTCCAACATAATGGAAGTCCATTCATTGCCTCTAAGTCTGCCATGTGGGAGCCTTCCTCACCACCTCAATTCCGATAACCAGTTGGCCCATATTGACACCAAATAACTTGCAACATGCTACTCAGAAACCCCATTTAAATGTTTGGCCTCCCGAAAGAGCCAGAGTTCATGCTGGCAGCACAGCCCAGGAAGCCGTTGTTTCAAAACCACACAGTTTTTGTTACTACTGCTGAGTCAGGAAGCCTTCTCTTAAAAGTAGTGCCTCTAACAAACAGAGCACATCTGAGAAAAAAAATGCTTCTTTGTGTGTGTGTGTGTGTGTGTGTTTCTAGAATTTCTTTTTAAGCTTTCTCAGGTTTTACATGGATTTACTTGACCACATTGGCAGGCCAATTTGTTGTAAAAGACTGTTCATTGATGAAGATGGATGCTAAAAAGAAATGCCACACTAGCTCAGGATTGACTATAATAAAGGGTTACTTGTTTAGGGGTAGATTCTCAGATCACAGTTCTCTGCTCAAACAGGAAACAGCAACTGAATTCAGAAGCGAGAATAGAGAGGGAATATGCACTTTACATTGGAATTTATAGTAAAATAGGCCATGCCTAAGTAGGTACATAACTTAAAGGCTAGCTGAAAAAGGTTGGCTAAAAAACTGTCTGAAGGATTTCCCACAGTACCATTAATTTAATTTGCCTGTTATCAGAGGTTAAGCAATCAGGCACATTTTACATAGTGGATGAGTTATTTTCCTTCAGTAGGGCAATTAGGAAGCAAAAAAAAAATTGTATAGAATTTGTTAGTTGATATTCAAAGATTTGATAGGAACATGGAGTGAAACAATATGTTCCAAGTATTTTTGTTTGGTTAGTTTTGACAAGGTTTCTCATGGAATCCAGGCTATATTTGAAATCATAGTACTCCTACCTCAACCGGCTGAGTGGAGATTTATTTGTGAAAACTTCTTAATTACAAATTTAATTACTATAACAATTATAAAAAACATTTTAATTTTGTCAAGACTCAGTATTGATAATTTTCAATGAATTGACTTATATATTTTATATTATTCAATTTAAAAATAAAGTCATTTATATTTTTATTTGTGGTAATTTTAGTAGTTGTTGAATATGCAATAAAGTCTAGTGTTTTATTTCTGACTTTTTAATTAATTTATTTTTTAAAAAATGGTCTTCTTTTCATTTTACATACATATCCCAGTTCTTAGTCCTCCCCCCCGCTCAACAAACTTTTCCCTACCTCACTCCTCAGCCACTCCTCAGAGAGGGTAAGGCTTCCTATGGAGAGTCAAAAGAGACTGAGTTTTATAATTTTGAAGCAGGACCAAGATCCTACCCTCTATATCTAGACTGGGAAAAGTATTCATCCAAAAAAGAATGGGCTCCAAAAAGCCAGTTCAAGGACTAGGGATAAATCCTGGTCTCACTATCCCAAGCCACAAAACTGTCAGCCACATTCAGAGGGCCTAGTTTGGTCCTATGTAAGTTCCCCAGGTATCATTCAGAGGTCAGTGAGCTCTCACTAGCTCAGATAACCTGTTTCTGTGGGTATTCTAATCACGGTCTTGACTCCACTACTCATATTTATTTCTCCTCCCTCTCTTCAATAGTTCTCTGAAAGCTCAGCCCAGTGCTTAGCTGTGAATCTGCTTCCATCAGTTGCTAGATGAAAGTCCTATGATGACAATTAAAGTAGTCATCAGTCTGGTTATAGGGGAAGGCCATTTAGGCACCCTCTCCACTATTGCTTAGGGTCTTAGTTGGGGTCATCCATATCTATTCCTGGAAATTTCCATGGTGCCAGTTTTCAAGTAAGTCCAACAATGGTTCCCACTATCAAGATATCTCTTTCCTTTCTCTCCCTCTCTGTGCTTTCCCCATCTCGACCCTTCTATTCTATCATGTTCTCCTCCTCCCTCCACTTTCCCCCTTCTGCTTCCACCCTCCCTTCTTCCTCTCCCATGCCCTCAATTTTCTCAGGAGACCTTGTCTATTTCCCCTTTCCAGGGGGAATCCATGTATGTCTCTTTTAGGGTTTTCTAGTTCCATCCATTTGCATGCAAATTTCAAGAGGTCATTCATTTTACTGCTGAGTAGTACTCTATTGTGTAAATGTATCACATGTTCTTTATCCATTCTTCAGTTGAGGGGCATCTAGGTTATTTCCCAGTTCTAGCTATTACAAATAATGCTGCTATGAACATGCTGGAGTAAATGTCACTGTGGTGTGAGCATGAACCCTTTAGTTATATGACTGATAGTAGTATTACTGGGTCTTAATGTAGATTGACTCCCAATTTTCTGAGAAAACACCATACTGATTACCAAAGTGGTTGTACAAGTTTGTACTCCTACCAGCAATAGAGTGGTATTTCCCTTACTCCACATCCTCCAGCATAAACTATTATTAGCATTTTTGATCATAGCAATTCTGATGGGTATAAGATGGTATCTAAGAGTCATTTTCATTTTCATTTCACTGATTGCTAAGGATGTTGAGCAAATCCTTAAGTATCTTTTGATCACTTTTAATTCTGTTGAGAATTCTCTGTTTAAGTATGTACCCCATTTTACAATTGTATTATTTGGTATTTTAATGTCTTCCTGTGTTTTTTTATGTATTTTGGAGTTCAGCCCTCAGTCCAAAGTAGGGTTGTCAAAGATCTTTTCCCATCCTTTAGCATCTCATTTTGTCTTATTGACCCTGCCCTTTGCCTTAGAGAAGCTTCTAAGTTACAGGAAGTCCCATTTATTAATTGTTGGTCTCAGAGTCTCTGCTATTGGTGTTATATTTAGGAAGTGGTCTCCTATGCCCATGTGTTCAAGGCTACTTCCCACTTTTTCTCCTATCAGATTCAGTGTAACTGGATTTATGTTGAGGTCTTTGATCCACTTGGACTTGAGTTTTGTGCATGGGCATAGAAATGGATCTATTTGCATTCTTCTACAAATTAACATGCATTTATTTCAGCACCATTTGTTGAAGATGTTTTCTATTTTCCATTGTATAATTTTAGCTTCTTTGACAAAAATTAGTTATTCATAGGTGTATGGATTTATATCAGGGACTTTGATTTGATTTCATTGGTCCACTTGTCTGTTTTTATGCCAAAACCAATCTCTCTCCCATTACTATGCTCTATAGTATAGCTTGAAGTTAGGGATGGTGATGCCTCTGGAGGCTCCCTTCTTGTGCAGGGTTGTTTGGCTATCCTGAGTCTTTTGTTCCATATGAAGTTGAATATTGTTCTTTTGAAGTCTTTGAAAATTTTGGGGGGGAATTTTCATGGGGATTTCATTGAATCTGCAGGTTGTTTTCAGTAAGATTGCCATTTTTATTAAGGTGATTCTATTTACCCAAGATCACGGAAGATCTTTTCATGTTCTGATATCTTCTATTTCTTTTTTCAAAGACTTAAAGTTCTTTTTATATAGGACTTTCACTTCATTGGTTAGCATTATCCCAGGATATGTTATTTGTGGCTATTACAAATGTTATGTTTCTCTGATTTCCTTCTCAGTCCTTTTATTGTTTGCATATAGGAGGGATACTGACTACTTTTGAGTGGATGTTACATCCTGTTACATTACTGAAGGTATTTATCAGGTGTAGAAGTTCTCTGGTAGAATTTTGGGGGTCACTTATATATACTATCATATCATCTGCAAAAAGCAAAAGTTTGACTTCTTCCTTTCAAATTGTATCCTCCTATCTCCTTTTGTTATCTTATTGTTCTTAAAAAAAAAGCTTTCAGTACTATATTGAATAGATATCGAGAGAGTGGTGGATCTTGTTCATGAATTTAATAGAATCACTTTGAGGTTCTCTCCATTTAATTTGATTTTGGCTGTCTACTTGCTGTATATGACATTTATTATGCTTAAATGAGGTCCTTTTGTCCCTGATATCTCAACGACCTTTATTGTGAAGGGCTGTTGGATTTTGACAAAGGCTTTTTCAGCATTTAGAGATGTCCATATCTTTTTTCCATTTTTTTCGTTTTATTTATATAGTGGATTACATTGACAGATTTGTTTTTCATGTTTAACTATGCCTGTATTTCTGGAATGAAGCCTACTTGATTATTTTAGATGATTTTTTTTTTTTTACTTTATTCTTGGATTTGGTTTGCCAGTATTTTATTGAGCATTTTTGCTTCAATGTTCATGAGGGAGATTGGTCTAATATTCCCTTTCTTAAATGAGTCTTTGTGTTGCTTGGGTATCAGGGTAACTGTAACCTTTTCAAACGTGTTTGTCAATGTTCCTTATGTTTCTATTGTGTGGAATAATTTGAGGACTCTTCAGTATTAGGCCTTCTTTGAAGTTCTGGTAGAATTCTATACTGAAAACTTTCACCTCTGTGGTTTTTGTTGGTTGGGAGACTTTTGATGACTTATTCTTTTTCCATAGAAGTTGTATGTCTATTTAAATTGTTTATCTGGTCTTGATTTGATTTTAGTATGTGGTACCTATCTATAAAATTATCCATTCCTGTTAGATTTTTCCAATTTTATAGAGTAAAGGTTTTTAAAGTATGACCTACTGATTTTTTTTATTTCCTCATTGCCCATTGTTACATGCTACTTTTCATTTCTGCTTTTGTTATTCTCTCTGTCTTTCTTGTTACTTTGGATAAGGCTTTGTTTATCTTGTTGATTTTCCCAAAAACAAACTCTTTGTTTTATTGATTCTTTGTATCTTTTTTTTGTTTCTATTTTATTGATTTCTGCCCTCAATTTGATTATTTCCTGTCATTTACTCCTCCCGGGTGAGTTTGTTTCTTTTTGATATAGAACTGTATAGTGTGTTGCTATTAAGCAACTAGTGTGAGATTTCTCCATTTTTTAATGCATGCACTTGATCTGTTGATGTTTGCTTTGTTACCAAATATGTAGTCAGTTTTAAAGAAGGTTCCATGAGGTGTTGAGAAGAAAGTATATTCTTTTGTGTTTTGGAGAAACGTTCTATAAATGTTTGTCAAGTCTATTTGAGTCATGACTTCTGTTACTTCTATTTCTCTGTTAAGTTTTGGTCTAGCCTATCTGTCCATAGATGAGATTGCGGTATTGAACTCTCATACTATTGGTTTGTGGTGTTTGATGTTCTATTTAAGCTTTAGCAATGTTTCTTTTACGTATGTGGGTGCTCTTGTATTTGGTGCATAAATGTTCAGAATTGAGACTTCATCTTGATGAATTTTATTGTGATGTGGATGAAGTATCCTTCTCTATCTCTTTTGACTGATGTTAGTTTGAAGTCTATTTTGTTTGATATTAGGATAGCTACATCAGCTTTTTTCCTAGGCCCATTTGATTTGAAACTATTTTCCCAAATCTTTACTCTGAGATAATGACTGTGTTTAAGGTTCAGGTGTGTTTCTTGTATTCAGCAGAAAGATGGATCCTGTTTTCATATCCATTCTATTAGCCTATGTTTTTTATAGGTGAATTGAGTCCATTAATATTAAGAGATATTAGTGACCACTAATTGTTAATTCTTGTTATTTTTCAGTGGTAGTATTTGTGTGTTTCCCTTCTTAGGGGTTTGCTTGTATGAAGTGTAAGGTTAGCTGTTGCCTGGATTTTGGTGGATGCAGCTAAATTCCTTGGGCTGAAGTTTTCCTTCTAGTACTTTCTGGATTTATGGATAGGTATTGTTTAAACCTGGTTTGTAACCAAACTAGTGATTACCCTAAGTATCATCATAGAACTTTCATCCCTTAAGTGATGGAAACAGATGCAGAGATCCACAGCCAAGCAACAGCCCAAACTCTGACATTCCAGTAGAAGAAAAGAAGAAAAGGAGTAGGAATTATATGATCAGGTGTGTAATCAATATCATGATGGAGAAACCCATAGGGAAAGCTGACATGAGCTAGGAGGAACTCACGGACCTTAAACTGACAGCTGGGAAGCCTTCAGGAGACTAAACTAGGCCCTCTGAATGTGAGTGACAGGTGTGTGGCTTGGTCTTTCTGTGCAACCCCTGGCATTGGGACAAGTATTTATCTCTGGTGAATAAACTCTTTTGGATCCCATATCCTATGGTGGGATAGCAAGCTCAACCTTGATATAGGGGAAGGGGTTTGGTCCTGCCTCAAAGTCATATGACAGGGTTTGTTGAATCCTCATGGGAGGTCTTACACTATTGGAAGAGTGGATGAGGGTCTGGTAAAGGTGGGAGGGGAATAAAAGAAGGGAGGAAGAACTCCTGTTGGTATGTAAAATGAATAAAAACATAAAATATAATATCTGAGAACTATCTGTCCCCTGTTTCTCTGTAGAATCCTGAATATTACAGAGTTTGATAACTAGAATAATTCTACAACTACAGAATATTAATCATATTTTGTTATGAACTATAACAATGTTTCTAGAATTGAATCGTTGATCTGGTTACATATCAAAAAGATGATGACATTATTTCCAAAAGTAAACATCAGTAGCTTACAGCATGTACCATAGAAAGATGAACTAGTATGATATAACAAAAAAGAATAAAATGTGTGTTAAATATAAAATAAATATTCTATTAAAATGGTCTCAAGTATAACACAATCATACCATGCTTATTTCACATATACTATGTACCTGCTTTCATTTCTAGGACTGCAAGGTAAAACAAAGCATTCTATGGTGCTGTATAAGATACTAAGAAAACAGAAAACTTTGGGAATGGTTCTGAGTATAATGATGAGAAGTATATGCTTAATCATGATAAAGCTCTATTTTATGACATAAATTATCCAAGAACTTCAATGGGAAGTGAAAACTTCTCTTGTTAAGCAACGGCATTGGTATTTTTGACAACTAAACACAAAATTTCCTTTAATAATTAGCTATATCATAATACAGACTAAACACTCACCTTACATTTTATCTAATTTTAAAGTAGGATATTCTTGGTAGTCTTATATAAATGTAGACATTCTTCATTTCTTATAATTCTTTTACTCTGCTGATATAACAAATGCCTTCTTGTAACTGTCACCATTATTTTTCTACTTGAGCCAGTTTTCTATTGGACTTATCTACTACAATTTAGTATTATTCATTATTTCTGCTTATTTATATGATTCAATTCATTGTTGAACTTTTAATTTTTTTCACAAATTAGTTTTCTGAGTTTGGCTAATAATCTTTGTTCTCTAATAGTTTATTGAGTATCATTGAAGTAATTACTTAGTATATTTTGTCATCCAACTCATAAATAAATGATGCTATATGTGTTTGAAAATGTGTGATTTTTTTGTTGTTGTTGACATGTGCACACTAAATGGAGAATTCAATGCATCTTATTGTCAAAGGTTGTTTTGCTGGAAAATCTTTTCTTTTGAATATATGTTGTTTTATCTATTAATAAGGTGAGATATGAATGGTTTGGGCTGTGATAGAGCTACATCGACATATTCTCACTGTCAATCTCCTAGCTTGTTTTAGGCTCAGAAAAGACTACAGATAATTTTAAGAAGTCAAGAGTGTGAGTGTCCATAATTATGGCAATAATATTGAGTTCTTTGATAGTGGAAAATACTGGGACATTCTTTACCTCTTTTTCACAAACTATAAAAATCAATACCAGACAAATATTTTCTAGCACCAGGTATTGTTCATAGGTGCATGTTTAATGGTTATGATATGCACAATACCTATGGTGTTTTCCCAGTACTAGATTTTGGAAGACAGGCACCCATTATGGGACTGTCTATGGTCCAGGACACTGAAAAAAAAAACAGTTCCTGATGCATATTTACTTCAACTTTTACATTTATTATATTATATAAGAACATGAGATTTTGGAGCAATAAGAAGCTTGTATCCAGACCATGGGCATATTTACTTCTAGGGTCTTTATTAAAGAAGAATCAATAGATATGTGGTCCCAAGTTTTTAAGCATGATCATCAATAATTCAACTTAAAAAACCAGTCTCCATGTTGTAAACATGTGCAGAGTGCCTGCTCTTACAGAGAATAGAGCATTAATATATTTAATGGGTGGTGGTTCTTTCATCCATCATGTGGTGATTTGAATAAAAAATGACTACCAGAATTTCAGGCATTTGAACACTTGGTACCTAGTTTGAATCACTGGTTGGGTTGTTTTAGTAGCTATGTCATTTTTAGAAGTAGTATGCCAATAAATGCTAGCTTTGAGAATTTAAGACTATAATTATTTCCAGTTCTCTCTCTCTCTCTCTCTCTCTCTCTCTCTCTCTCTCTCTCTCTCTCTCTCTCTCTCTCTCTCCTTCCTTCTTTTTCCTTCCTTCCCCCACCCCTACTCTCCCTGTTTTGTGCTTAAGGCCCAAGGTGTTAGCTTTCAGAATTATGCTTTAGTTACCATGCCTGCCTGTTACCCTTTGCATGCCCTTAAAAACTCTACCCATTTCTTCTCTAAATTGAATGTTTAATCACAGTAACAGAAAAGTATTTAATACACATTGTGAAAGTGTTAGTGGAATGGTTATAGAACCAATATGTAAAGGCCTATGTTAAGTGGCTGTATGCTCAGGCTAGCATGTAAAAGTAGCTCAAATTTCTAAGTTGTGGACAGTTAAAAGATAGTGAAAATCCAGAACTTATCACTTTGGCATTAGGTACTACTGTCTTGGAACAGTGGCAAAGTAAAAATGATTGTTATCTTTACACTTATTTTCATATGCTAATTTCTTTTGCTGAGTAGGTTACTTGGTTCATTAGAGACAACCAGGAGCAAAAATGGTGCTTTCATTGTGGAACTGTAATGGATCTGTGCTTGTTATGGGAGATGTTGGGGTCCTCTGGAATAAGAAATATCAGATTTCACTACAGAGAAAATTGCAGGATCCACAACGGCACCCATAATGTCATCAACTATGATAAACTTTTTTTCTTTGTCTCCTAGGTGTATCTGAGCGTTTTGATTTTACAAATGTTTCTTCTGATAATTCCTGTACTGTTACTGCAATTTTTTTTCCTTTTGTTTTGCTCTCAGTAACTAATTAGACTCTTGTGCCCACTCAGTAATAATCTCATTTTTCAGATGGTTGATAAGTTAATTTTCTGAGGGAAAAAGGTTGGCATTGTCTGTCATCTTGACAACATACCACATGTTAGTATTCTGATGGTGTGTCAAAATACCTAAAGTAGTGAAGTTATAAGGAACAAAGGTTTTGACTCACATGAACTATGTTTAGGTATATTGTAACCATGTTCAATTTTTCTGTTGATTCTGATTTGTTTAAAGTAAATGTTGAATAAACCTTTTTATATTGTCAGAAGAGAAGTTCTTAGAATTTTCTGAAAGTCTATTTGTGTTTGCCTATGGATAGTTCTGTTGTACTTACTTTTTAATCATCTGTTCATGATGTATGGCAAACAATAAAGAATTCTTGCAAGACCATAGAATTAGGTGCTCCTCAAAATCTGAAGTTTCCCAGTAGCCAATTTCATCTTTATATTAGATGTAGTGTTCTTTGTTTTCTGTGCACAATTATTGAGTATTGTCAAGTTGTCTTAATTGTAAAGATGATATCTGATAGGATCAGACTAAATCTATTTGAATTAGAAGTCAGTTGGTTAGGATACTTTTACTTACAAATTATCAAATACAAAATGATTTTACACTGAAAAGTAGATTTTTAAAGTAAAGACCACCCTAGTAGCATAGGTTTTGTTTACTAGACTTGCCATAGTGATTTTTATGATATACTTTAGAAACTAATGGATTTCAGTATATTAATGATGTTGCAAAGGAGATCAATGGAATCAAATTGTGCAATCAACTCCTCCATTCCTTTATAGTGCAACCACCCTTGTGATTTTTAATATAATTGGTAAAAAATCATGTTTTCTGGAATTTGTGAGTCTCCTCTTGTTTTTTTCTTTAATTAGGTAGTTTTATGAATACAGATCATTTCAAGAAACATGGAAAAATAAAAATACATTTTAAAAACATGGCTTCAATTATACAAATAATGACCATATCTATTCTTATTTGTTTGCTATTTGCAGTTTACTAAAACTATGTTTCCATATTCTATTTCTTTAAAATAATATTTAAGATTTGGTTCAATGATTTAACGAAGATCTATTTTTCCCCATAAAAGTTCACGCACTGTATATTGTCATTTTTCTTGTTTCTGTGATAAAACCCATGACCAAATTCATCATTTAGAAGAGAGAGTTTATTTCAGTTTATATTTCTAGAGGTTTATGAGTCTATTGTGGCAATAGGCAGCAGGCATGGAAACAACAGCAAGAAACTTGAATTTCATATCTTGAACCCCAAACACAAAGAAGAGACAGCAACCAGAAATGACTCAATTCTTTAAATTCTCTGTAACTACCACCAGTGACATCCTTTCTTCAATAAAGTCACACTTACTAAAACTCCTACAGTCATCAGGTGATCACCAATAAGTACCCAAGTGTTCAGATACATGAACCTATGTGGAACATCTTTTTCATTTAAACCACTGTACTCTGGAAACTTGTTTCTCAGTTTGATAGTGTTCAAGTCATTGAATCGTTAAGAGATAGGGACACAGTGGAAGTCATAAAGGTCTTTGAGTACTACATAATCATGAATGAATTAATTCTTGGTGTTATAAAGTAAGTTAGTGATGTATGAAGTCCTTCTGTATATATGTTGCTTTTATTGGTTAATGAATAAAGAAATTGTCATTGGCCTGTGTAGAGCAGAATATAGGTACACAGGGAAAACTAAGCTAAATGCTGGGAGAAAAAGGGTGGAGTCAAGGAAAAGCCATGTAGCTTGCCAGAGACAGAAACTGAAACTTGCTGGTAAGCCACAACCACGTGGCAATACAAAGAACTATAGAAATGGGGGAAATTAAGGTGTAAGAGTTAGCCAATAAGAATCTAGAGCAAATGGGCCAAGCAGGTATTTAATTAATACAGTTTCTGTGTGGTTATTTTGGGAATCTGAACAGCAGGGAAACAAACAAACACCCGCCATACTACAAATCGATGCCCTGAGAAAGCTTGGAAAGAAATTCTTAACACTAAAAAAACAATGTTTAGCCACATCTTATTTCTGGATGGGCTCTGCTTAATGACAAAATGCTGTAGCTCCCATAAGAGAGGTTTTCCTGATTCAGCAGTAGCAGGAAAAAAGCCATGCAGTTTTTAAATGGAGGCTTCCTGGGCCGGGCTCCCAGTACAAACTCTGGCTCTTTCAATAGGCTGAGCATTTAAATGGGGATTGTGGGCAGCATGCTGTAAGTTACTTGGTGGTAGCATGAGCCATCTAGTTATCAGAGTTGAGTTGGTGAGGATGGCTTCACCTGACAGTCTCAGAGGCAATAAACAGACTTTTATGTTGGACTGAGCAAAACAAACAGTCAGGGCCATATTTTCCCTAGCAATGCCACTGCTTAGGATTTTAAGAAGTACTTAGCATTTTAAGAATCACTCTTTGCTTTTCTGTCTCCCTCTCAAAGAGGCAGCTTCCTTCTCTCCCTTTTCTCTCTCTTTCTCTCTCTACCTCGCTACTCTTGTCCCTTTCTCCCTTCCCCCTCCATAACCCACTAAATAAAAATGCAGCCTCACTCTTTAAAAAAAGAAGCACTCCAGGACAGAAGATAATTACAGATACACAATAGATACAGATTCAGATTAAAAAGTCCTCCAAATGGGTCACAGTGTTGGATAAATGTACATAGGCTTGGGAAAGAAAATTAATATAGACAGTTATAAAAAGAAGTAAATGGTTCGAAAAAGAAGGTGAAGTCTTTAAAGATACCAGATACAGACAGCCATAGATTAAAGGAGTAAAGAAAAATAAGCCATGGAAAGATGAAATATAAACCGAGTCTAGATTATGTATATTGTTGTATTTTCTTTGAATTTTTGACTGTGAATGAGCTAGGTACAAAGAGACATTTCAATGTATGGGCTGCTAATCTAAACTAACCTATATATTTTAAAGGTATCTTGATTCCAAATTTGTGTCTAAGAATGTGTTGTGTTGAAAAAGATGTTTTTCTTTTGCTTCCACAGAGGATGAAAACCTGAAGAATCCTTCCAGACTAATGTGTTTTGATGGACCAAAACCCCCCAAGGGTCACTGTGAATATCCCCAAAATTATACTTTACCCAACAAAAAGCAGGAAGCATATTGGAGAGAACTACAACCAAATTCCCTACATATTGTTTATAAATGTTTGTTTACATTTAAAGAATAATATTTTACAGAGACTTGCATTGGTATGGATTGTGGTTTATTTATACAAATATAAGATCAATTTTGTTATATATATATTTCTGCTCTTGAGTAAGGTATTTTATTTGTACAGCTCATTTAGAAATGTAATGCATAATTAAGTAATACAGCCTAATAGGTTATCATCTATTAGTCAAGCTTGTAGTCATATTAGTTAGGTTTTCTAGATGTACAAAGATGTATTTCAGATGTATAGGCATTCTTCAAACCTTTCAAAGACCTTTAAAATATTGAATTTAACATGTTTTAAGAAATTAGGACTTCTCATGACACACCTGCTCCTGGCAGCAGCAATTAATTAAAGAGGATGATGCTCATCAAAGAGGCTCCTTATGGAGTTTACTAGCCATTTGGGTAAGAAACTGTTCTTGCCTAGACTACCTTGATGTTATGCTGTATGAAATGTACATACAGGACCCACAGAGAAATGACTGCTGAACTTGCCTAAAGGTGAGACCATTCTTCAGGGTTCCTGTTTCATGAAAGAGTATTCCAGACATCCTGCAGTACACAGAAGAAAGTGACTGACAAACTGCCAATATAGGTGGAACTGTTTTTAAGATTTCCTGCTCCATAGAAAAGTCTGCTGAATACTCTGGGCCTATAGGCTGAAGATGAATGCTCCAATGATACAGATGACTGTCCAGGCAATGAATTGTCTCTGTCATTTCTAGAGTTTTGGAAGTGTCTTACAATGCACTTCCTGTTTGCTTAAGTAATATATCCTACTGGAGTTTTTGATGGAGTTGAAGAATAGATAGCTATAGTTATAGTTTTCCTTAGTTATGATGAAGATAAAGTACATACAAATATTGCAACTATAATTCTTGCTTAATACCTCTTTTACTATATGTAATTTTACTATGTTAAAGTTAAAACCTTCCTTTTTATTTTAACAGAAAAGGGGAAATGGTATAGGATGTCTCTGTATATGTGTTGCTTTTATTGGTTAATAAATAAAACTATCTTTGGCCTGCATGAAGCAGATTATAGATAGGCAGGGAAAACTAAACTAAGCACTGGGAGAAAGAGTGTGGAGCCAAGGAGAAGTCATGTATCCCTGCCAGAAACAGACACCAAACCTTCTCACCAGAGATTTGGTTGCAAGTTTAAGAGTGGCTGGAGAGAGTAAGGCACATTGCTTTGGGGAAGGTCCAAGGCACTCTCTACTATATCTAGGCTGAGCAAGATATCCATCCAAAGAGAATAGGTTTCCATATGTCAGTACAAGCAGTAGGGATAAATTCTGGTGCCAATTCCAGTGACCCCTCAGTCTGCTCCAGACATGCAACTGTCAACCACATTCAGAGTGGATGAGGTTTGATGAGTAAGTGGAGAGAGTGGGAGGAGGGGAGGGAGAGGGAACTTGGATTGGGTAGATATAATTTTTCTAAAAAAGATAGTTTGTTTTCTTTTTTAAAAAACAAAAATAAAAGAATTTGAAAAAAAATTACCCTTCTATTTTTTTATTTTTTATTTAATTTTTTCTCATTTTTTATTAAAGATTTCCATCTCCTCCCCTCCTCCTTCCCCTTCCCTCCCCTCCCTTCCACCCATACCCTCACTCCGCCCCTCTCCAAGCCAAAGAGCCATCAGGGTTCCCTTCACTATGTTAAGTCCAAGGTCCTCCCAACTCCCCCTAAGTCCAGGAAGGTGAGCAACCAAGCTGTCAAGGCTCACAGTGAGCCCGTCCATGCTGAAGAGTCCAAGCCCATCGCCGTTGTCCTTGGTTTCTCAGTCCTCCTCCACCGTCAGCCACATTCAGAGAGTCTGGTTTGGTCGCCTGTTCCATCAGTCCCATTCCAACTGGACTTGGTGGTCTCCCGATAGTTCAGTCCCACTGTCTCAATGGGTGAACACATCCCTCACGGTCCTGACTTCTTTGCTCATGATCTCCCTCCTTTTGCTCCTCATCGGGTCCTTGGGAGCTCAGTCCGGTGCTCCAATGTGGGGCTCTGTCATTTTCTCCATCCAATGCCAGGTGAAGGTTCTATGGTGATATGCAAGATATTCATGATTATGGCAATAGGGTCTGGACATTTATGGCTCTGTCTCCTCAGCTGCCCAAGGAACTAGCTAGGGTCATCTTCCTGGATACCTGAGAACCCCTCTAGAGTCAAGTCTCTGCCAACCCTAGAATGGCTCCCTTAATTAAGATATATAATTCCTTGTTCCCATATCCACCCTTCCTTTTTCCCAACCATCCTATTCCCCCAAGCTCTCCCCATCCTCCACTTCACACTTTTCTCTCCCCATCCCCCCATCCCCCATCCCAACCCACCCCCAAGTTCCCATTTTTTGTCTGGCAATCTTGTCTACTTCCAATATCCAGGAGGATAACTATATGTTTTTCTTTGTATTCACCTTCTTATTTAGCTTCTCTAGGATCACGAATTATATGCTTGATGTCCTTTATTTATGGCTAGAAACCAATTATGAGTGAGTACATCCCATGTTCATCTTTTTGGGCCTGAAGTTCAAATGGCCAAAAGACACTTAAGGGCATGCTCAACCCCCTTAGCTATCAGGGAAATGCAAATCAAAACAACGTTGAGATACCATCTTACTCCTGTCAGATTGGCTAAAATCAACAACACCAATGATAGCCTTTGCTGGAGAGGTTGTGGAGTAAGGGGTACACTCATCCATTGCTGGTGGGAATGCAAACTTGTGCAACCACTTTGGAAAGCAGTGTGGCGGTTTCTCAGGAAATTCGGAATCAACCTACCCCAGGACCCAGCAATCCCACTCTTGGGAATTTATCCAAGTGATGCCCAATCATGTTACAAAAGCATTTGTTCAACTGTGTTTATAGCAGCATTATTTGTAATAGCCAGAACCTGGAAACAACCTAGATGCCCTTCAGTGGAAGAATGGATGAAGAAAGTGTGGAATATATACATATTAGAGTACTACTCTGCGGTAAAAAACAATAACATCTTGAATTTTGCATGCAAATGGATGGAAATAGAAAACACCATCCTGAGTGAGGTAACCCAGGCCCAAAAAATTACCCTTCTAAAATATATTTTTGTTTTACCTTGAAAGCATTAAAAAAGAATGGCTAGAGAGATTGTTCAATGACTAAGCACACTGCCTGCTCTTTCTAAAATACAGAGTTCAATGTCCAGCAGCTACATGTTATCTCACAACTATCTGTAATGAAATCTGGTGTCCTCTTTACGAAGGTACCTGGTCAGTCATCCTCATCAACTTTAACCATGAAACCCAATATGGACAAATTCAACAGAAATGCCATATATGGGCTGCCCATGTATGCTTTGGCAATGCCAGGGAATAAATTTTATTTCAAATTTCATTTTTCCATGTAATATTCAAACTACAGTATTAGTAAGCTGATGCAGAAACTCTTCTATTTTGTAATTGCCAATAGAAATACTGTATAGTGTTGCTATAACATCATTTATACTCCTTACAACCATGAAATTATAATAGAATGTTAACTTTAATGATTAAAATATCATAGTTCCATTAAATTTCTTCAGTGCAGAGAGAATAAAATATGTATCAAACACAAAAATTCATTTTCTAACAGAGAACAAGTCATATGAACAGTTCCAAAGAGAAATATAAAAATAAATCCATTTTCAGTTGTATGTATTGTTTCATATATAAAATGAAAAGAGTTGAAACAGGGAAGTTTTTTTCACATTACTTTTCTTGAATGTACATTTTCTTAAGAATGTACATTTCTTCTTGAGCCACATTCACATAATCTCCAGGGACTCCTGTGAGTATATTATGCCTTTAAAGTTCGGAATGTACACTAGGGACTCACTTTGGTGTGTTTATTTCATTAAAGCACTACTGAGTGCACTGAAGTAATTATTGACTAAATTGCCCTAGTGTCCTGAAAAGTATAATATCTTCTAAATATTCATTTTCAAACATTTACCCTTGAAGAATAATTATAACCAATGTTCAGTTACTTGTGTTAATAATTGTGACTAGTAGTAATGAATAGAAGAGTTCTTCAAAACTTCCGAAATTATGTCTCATCGAATCAACTTGTATTACAGGGCACTGTTGTTGATCAGGACACATCATTTAGGTGATTTAGTTGTTTTAGGGTTCATCATCTACTTCTTTAACACTTATGTCATAAAATAAGCCTGTATGTTGGACAAAGGCATACTTAAAGGTTAGAGAGCCATTAAACATATGTAGGTGAAAGTTATTACCTTTTTCTGTAATATACACATCTAATTAATGCTAGCTCTTTTCAACCATCCAAAGTATCTCTCTGATAGTGGGGCACTGATGCTCTGTTTTTGCCTCATAGTGGCAGGAAGGAAGACACAAAATCTTTTAATGTTGCCCTTACATGTTTTGATTTCTTGGTTCTATATTTACACAACTGATAATAGAAGCATCTCATATATAAAATACTTTATGTTGTCATTTATTAAAATACATTAAATTCAGAGTTTATAATAATTGAACTTTTTTAAAAAATTCTGCTCAGTAACTATTCTTCACCACTTTTTTAAAATAAAAAGACTATCTTATATTATATACTAATCCCAGTTCTCTCTCCCTCACATCCTCCTGCTCCCACCATCATCTCCCCACCACATCCCATACCCATCTACTCCTCAGAGAGGGTGAGGCCTCCCATGGGGATACAAAATCTGTCGCATAACTTGATGAAGCAAGGTCTTCCCTCCTGTATCTAAGGCTGAGGAAGGTATTGCTCCATAGGAAATGGGCTCCAAAGAGCCAGTTCATGCACTAGAGATAAATACTGGTTCCACTGCTAGTGGCCCCACAAACTGCCCAAGCCATACAACTGTCAGTGACATTCAGAGGTCCTAGTTCAGTCTTATTCAGGTTCTCCATCTGTCAGTCCTAATAGCTTTGGTCAGCTGTTTCTGTGGGTTTTTCCATCTTGGTATTGGCCCTTTTGCTCATAATATTGCTCCTCCCTCTTCACCACTTTCTACACTGCAGGTACTATTAAATCATCCCAGCTCCTCTTTCATGATAAACCCTAACATTGGAGAGGTATGCTATTGTCCAATTTAGGAGTCAACATCATGCAGTCAATTTTTCTCTGCAAATTTTTGACTTGTGGCCCTCTGTATTAAACTCTGTTTACTACAAACAAAGGCTTCTTCTTTGAGAAAGGATAAAAGTGATACTAATATACAGGGTTAGAGAAAAATATTTAGGAGGTAGTTTGATACTATATCCATTTAACAAAATAATAGTATTGGTTTCTACCATAGTGCCTTTTGTATTGCCAGATCCAGATTCTTGACTAGTTTTTTAGTACCAGGTATATGCTCCCATTTTTTGGAGTACTCCTTAAATTAAACCAGAAGCTGTTGGTTAGTCCCATGAATTTCATGCACCAATATTATATCTTGCCTGCCTAGTTATTACTATCATTCACAAGTATACAATTGTATAATACTGTTGATGACTTTTCTCCCCTAAAACCTGTATAGTGTGTTGTAGCACCCTGAATATTAGCCAGTAGGGAGGAAGTTACCAGGTCAGCAGCAATTTAATTTCTCTGTGTTCTATGGTCTGAATGCTGTCTTTAGAAATAGGATTTTAACATCAAGATCGGATAGAAAAGCAAGGGTAACAAAAATTGCTAGTATTATTTAGGGGGTTTCAAAGACTATTTTTGATGAACAATTCTAAAAAAATGTATGTCATGTCTTAAACTGGGATTTATTTTGATTGATAATCTGTAGCTTCTTGAAGAAATATTTTCTCCTCTCACTCAGTATAATATTGCCACAATTAGACTGGTTGTTGAAAATGTTCTTTGGATGTTTATAAGTCAAAGAGTTTCCATATGGCTTTTTCAGAAATCTTTGTTGTTATTCTTCCACTGACATCCCCTCTTCTGTTTTACCCTGCCATTCTACTTCCTATTTATAAAATTTCCTCTCATTATTCTCATATTATTCACTCATTTCTACACACTGTGTCTATATTCCCTTCATCAAAACTTTCTATTCATAGGTTAATGACCATTTTCTACTTTCATGGTTTCTTTAAGTGCTCCAAGTTGAACATACAAATATAAGGAATAGTTATTTGGCAATTTTATGAGAAAAAATTTTAGACTTGGATAATAACTCAGAAAAATGAAGCAGTAGTACCTGTGGTCAGAGCAACAACATAGTAGATACATATGCCAGTCAGAGGTAAAGATACACAGGCAGAAAAGAAAAGAAATATGTGAACCAGAATACAAGTTGCTATCCATATTTTGGATGAATGTTCACATTTCAACTGAAATTAATTAGGTTAATTACAGATGTTACCACAGGTTTCTTTCATGGATAATTCTAATTCATGCCCAGTTGACAACTATTAACTATCACAAGTATGTATCGATTATGAAGTACTAACAGAATATTTTAAGATATATTTCATGAGTGACAATATGAACATTTTTTTCTCAAAGAGATCACTAAATTTATAAAGATTATTCCAACTCATCAGTCATGCTTTAATAGGTGGGCTATTTACTTTCTGATGATAAGACAAAATAATATATATAAGAACAACTTATGAAGAAAAAGGTTTATTTTCTGTTTCAGAAGGAGAATCTAGACTGGCTGGAAAGAATGACAGCAAGGTGAAGACATGGTCATATGTTGGCTGAGGCCACTCATTCGGTCCTGCCTTTGCAGACCTGAAATAATCACACAGAAACTATATTATTTGCAATACTGTTTGACCAATAGCTTAAATGTCTTTCCAGTTAGATCTTATATCTTAAATTATCCAATTCCTGCTAATCGTTGAATCACCATGAGGTCAAGTCCTACAGCCAGGGTTCCAACCAGTGTCTGTCTCTGGTAGCACCTATATGGCATCTCTTTTACTCTGCCTTCTTTCTTACAGAATTGAGGTTAGTTTTTCCTGCCTAGCTCTGTTCTGCCTAGTCATAGGACAAAGAAGCTTCTTTATTAATCAAAGGTGATAAAACATATTCACAGCATACAGAGGGAAACCCACATCAGTGGTAAGATCAGCAAGCTAAGAAATATCATTTTCAACCATAAACAGGAATCAAAGAACAAACAGGAAGTGAGACAAGAATAGAAACACTCAAAAACTCCCACCAGTGACAAGTCTTCTAGTAAGGCTAATCCTATAACTTGTCCAAACAACATTGAGTTTGGGATTAAGTATTCAACTATCAGAGCCTAACGAGGATATTTCTTATACAAATCAGCATGATTTAGATAAGGTCTACCTATAAAATGACAAGAGTTATACTTCAATACATAGATAAGATGAATAAGTTTAAAATCAGTTGTTCATTTTTATTGGGATTCAATGTAAAGTTGTATGACATCAAGTGATCAATTTTAGATGAAGAAAACAAAAAGAGAACTATTGAGGGTCATCAATTTTGAGGCCAAGCTCTTAAAGTCTAAGGCCTCTTGCTAAACCCTCTTCTCTTAGAGATGAACAATAGTTGTCAATAGTATATTCTTATAGAGTAAATTTTAATATATAAAACCCATTCTTAAAAAGTAGCAGATGTTTATGTATTTTGTTGGGTTTTTTGAATGTTAATTCAGTTTGAATTACTATAACATAGTATGTGTCCAGGTGTTTTTATAGAAAAGATGTTCATTTAACAAATACCTGGGAAGTTCTAAAATAATGATGCTTCCATTTCTGCAGCTGGAATAAGGGCCTTTTCCCTATGCTAGAACAAAATATCATTATTACTTTGCCATTCTGGGTCTCTGGATTGTTGCATGAGTATCCTTTATGTAACAACTAATATACACTTATAACTGAATACATGCTGTATTTAACTTTCTTGTCTGAATGATGTTTTCTAGTACCATCCATGTGCCTGAAAACTTCATCATGTCATTTGTGACAGCTGAGTAATACTCCATTATGCATATGTGCCACATTTTAAATGCATTCTTTGGTTGAGGGGCAAGGCTTCAAGTGTTGGGACTGGGTCTTCAACCCAGCCATAAAACTTTTGATCTATAATTTTCCCTACCTGTAAGATGTGCTGGATAACAGTAGTGCAGATCTTGTGGAAGTGGACAATCAATGACTCATCAAACTTGAGTCCCACAGCACTGAGAAGGAGTCCACTCTAACATTGCCTGGATGACCTGGAACCAGAGGCTAGATAACCTAGGGACCTAGGATAGAACAAAATATGAGTGGCCATTCAAAAGGTCAATGAAATGATTCCTAATGATATTCTGCTATACTATGTCATACCTAGACCTGTCGTCATAACAGAATTTTTATTCAATCACTAATGGGAGCAGATGCAGAGACACAAAGCCAAATATTAGGTGCAGCTTTCAGGGATCCTTGTGTTAGATGGGTGGAAGGATTGTAAGAGCCAGTGGGTTGAGGACACCAGGAAAATACAGTCCACAGAATCAACTAAGCAGGGCTCATAGGGCTTATTGGTACTGAAGCAGGAATCACAGAGACTGCATGGGTCTGACCTAGTTCCTCTGTGTATACATATGTTCTGGTTATTTAGCTTAGTGGGCTTGTGAGACTTCTAACAGTGGGAGTGGGGGAGTCTTTGACTCTTTTGCCTGCTCTTGGGACTTTTTTCATCCTACTGGCCAGCCTTGTACAACTGTGACATAAGAGTTTTTGCGTAGTCTTATTTTAAATTGTTATACAATGTTTAGGAGAGAATTCTGGCAGAGAAGAGTGGGAAGGTGAAAAGTGGTAGGAGTGGAGAAAAGAGAAACTGCACTCAGTATGTAATGTGTGAGAAAAAAAACTTAAAAATGATATCTTAGTGAGAGTATGAGCAGGATAGAGCACAAGTGAGACAAGAAGCAAAGAGGGATTCCAGGACTCTGCTGTTCTGCAAAATTTTATCACAGATATATCTCCAAGTGGACCTAATGAGTTAATTTTTAATGCATAAAAGAGAATTTTTGTAATGTATATATGTCTTATGATATCTATAAAATCATCATAGACTATTATTGTAATATATTTTAAGAGCATATAAACATTTCATATACATACAAATATGTAGTATTTTAAGATAGCAACACAAACATGGTAATTGAGAAAAAAGTGTATCACAATAATATAAAATAATCAGATAATTAAAATTCACTGGAAACTATCCCAGTGTAATCTTATCAAGCACAGAAGAAGAAAAGAAGGCAAGCCATAAATATGAAGATTAATATAAGAAAACTCAATAGGTGATATATTTGGTTTCTTCTTTTCTCTAAGTAAGCTCAAAATAAATAAAATTATATACACTAAAACTGATATGTAGTGCATAATTGCATAAAAGTATACTATAGATAATATAAATAAATGATTGAATCTTTATAACTCCTTATAATTAATTTGACATATATTGAAAATAAATTCTAATTTATTGTTCATATTACCACAAACAAAAACATCATTGAAAAATAATTAAATGAAATTAAGTATCATTATAAAACACATTCTATTAATGAAAAAATGAGACAGTAAATGAGAATCAGAGAAGAAAAACGGCACACATAATAAGAGAAAACAAGTTGAAGAAACAAATCCAGCTGTGTCAATAACATTCATTATAAATGTTATAAACTATTCAATCAAAACTCAGGGATGTTTTTATATTTGACAATGATTTTCATTTGTAAAAAATATATATAAGACAAAATAGATTGCAAAGCACAAATAAACTTGAAAGTAAAATGCTAACATAGATAAAACTGCAGTGATATTATTAAGATACAAAATACAAAACTAGAATTTTCCAAGTATCTTGTATTCACCAGAAAAAGAATATTACTTTTTACTAAAGCCAAATTAGGTCTGATAATAGTATACTTATATATGTGTGTATATTAGTTCCTAAAATGAACGCAATAAAATTGATGAAATAATACTTTAACTATAATAGTTATAGAATTTAATAGTCTGGATGCTTATGTAATATAGTCACTTTATTTTTATTAATTATATGAATTATCAAATAAATGATCTATGTGTTTATCATGTACAACATGTTTTCTCAAAACCTACACACATTGTGGAATGGCTAAATTGAGTTAATTAACATGTTAACACATTATCTTTCACACTTGTCATTTCTAGTGGTGAGAACACTTAAAAATTTAATCTCAGCAGCTCTCCAGAGTAGAATACATCATTGCTATAGTCACCATGTTGTAGTAGAGATCTTGTGATTTTCCTGTAAAAACAATGTTCTTTGAATAACAATTTAACAAACCTTATTACTTTAGCCCCTAGTAACCAAAATTCTACTGTCTGTTTCTATAAATTAAGACTTTTTCACATAAAAGATACATTTGTCCCTTATTTCTTACAATTCCATAGATGCTATAGAAAATTGCAGAATTCTGATATTGAATGATTTTTTTTATTTATATGTTTCTTATAAATGTGGAATTGCTGGATCATATGGTGTAAATATTTTCAATGATTGCATTAATTTATGTTTCATCAATAGCAAATTAATTGTTCATCTTTCATTTCATCATCAGCAACACTTGTTATTTCTTTTAAATCATAGTAACCATTTGTTGGAGGAAGAGGCCACTTGTTTCTCCCAGCCACCCAGAACCAAAATAATCACACGGAAACTATATTAATTAAAATACTGCTTGGCCCATTAGCTCTAGCTTCTTATTAGATAACTCTTATATTAATTTAACCTGTTTTGATTAATCTGTATATCACCACAAAGTGATGGCCTACCAGCAAAGTTTTAGCACATCTATCTTTGGCAGCTCCATGGTGTCTCTCTCTGACTCTGCCATTCTTCCTCCCTTCATGGTGTCTCTCTCTGACTCTGCCATTCTTACTCCCAGCATCCAGTTCCATCTACCCTGCCTATCTAAGATCTGCCCTATCAACAGGCCAAGGCAATTTCTTTATTCATTAATGGTAATCACAGAACACAGAGGGGACTCCCACATCCCTTCTTCTTTACTGTTTAAATACAAAGGAAGGTTTTAACTTTAACATAGTAAAATTACATATAACAAAACAGTTATCAAGTAAGAATTACAGTTGCAATATTTATATCTACTTCATCTTTTATCAGAACTAAGTAAAATTATAATAACTACCTATTCTTCAACTCCATCAAAGACTCCAGAAGGATCTAATATTACCTAAGTAAACAGGAAGTGCTTTATAAGCAACTTCTAAAACTCTAGAATTGACAGAGACATCTTGCTGCCTGGGCTATCACCCAAAATTCTTCTGTACTGTTGGGACAGACATTTTCAGCCCACAGACCCATAGTATCCAGCAGACTTTTCCACAAAGCCAGGAATTTTAAAGACAGTTCTGGCCATATTGGCAGTTTGCAGTCACTTTCTCTTTTTCTGTGTCCTGCATTAGGTCTAGCAGACTCTTTCATAAAGTAGGAATCCCAAAGGATCATCTCACCTTTAGGCAAGTTCAGCAGTCTTTTCTCTGTGGGTCCTGCATGTCCAGTTAAGCAGTCCAGGAAGGAGCAATTTCTTGACCAAATAGCTAACCAACTCCATAAGCAGCCTCTTTGATGCCCATCTTCCTCTTGAAGTAATTGGTGCTGCCAGGAGCATATGTGTCTCATTGTCATGAAAAGTCCTAACTTCTTAAAGCATTTTAAATGTCATATTCTGGAGTCTTTGAAAGGTTTGAAGAATGCCTATCCATCTGAAATATATCTTTATACATCTAGAAAATCTAACTAACATGACTACAAGCTTGACTATTCTAGATGATTATCTATTAAACTATATTTCTTAATTATATATTACATTTTTTAATGAGCTGCACAAACACAATATCATAGTCAATATCAGAAATACATATACATATACAAAATTGACCTTAAATTTGTATCAATAAACCATGATCTATACCAATACAAATTATTCATATCTATACCATATCCCCCTTTAAATGTAGATTTGGCATTATACAACATTCGGTTTTTATTGTGTACTTTTTTTACAATGTTAAGCATTTTTCCATTATCAGCTAGTCATTTGTCTCTTTTTTTGCAAAATGTCTGTTTAGATCCCTTGGCCTTTTTTAAAACCTAGTTGCTTAACTATTTATATATTGTGGATATTGACTTCTGTATAGGTTACTTTTGTCAATTTGACACAAACTAAAGTCATCTGAAAAGAGGGAAACCTTAATACTTCCATCAAATTTACAAGTAGGCAAGCCTGTGAGGAATTTTCTTGACTGATGATTGTTGTGAGAGGGCCCAGATCACAGGGACAGTGATACTCTTGAGCAGGTAATTCTGTGATGTGTAAGAAAATAGGGTGAACAAATGATTCAGATCATTCTTTTAAGCAGTGTTTCTGTATGGCAGTGTTTCTCAACCTGTTATGATAAACACCATGGCCATAAATTGGCATACATATTACTTGCATAGGAATAAAAATCTCTAGAACAATATTTTGTACATAGTTGAAATTTAGTTTTGTCTTACTTGTGAACATAGTAATTTCAACAATGTTTCAAGCATTAAATGTAAAATGTTGAGATTTTTAAATTTGAAATTTTTGAAGAAGTCACATGAAAATTATTAAGATGGACATTCCTCATAATGTGATATAAAATTTTAATTTTAATACACATATGATGGAGGAGTGTCTATGTGTTACTTTCATTGATTAATAAAAAACTGCCTTGGCACTTTAAGAGGACAGAAAATTAGGTAGGGGGAGTAGACAGAACAGGATGCTGGGTAGAAGGCAGTGAGGCAGATGCTTGAGACAGTCACCATAGTGAGTCACCATGCTTCTCTCTGAGATGGACACAGGTTAAGATCTCTCTTGTTAAGCCACACCTCGTGGTGCTACACAGATTACTAAATATGGATTAAAGGAAGATCTGAAAATTAGCCAATAAGAGGCTAAAACTATGGGCCAGGCAGTGTTTTAAAAGAATAGAGTTTTCCTGTAATTATTTTGGGTAAAGCTAGCCGGGTAGCGGGACACAGCCCGCTGTTCCTTCTACAGATTGGTGCTCCAACGTGGTGACTAAATCCACTTAAAAACCTGAGAGGGCTTTAAATAAAGGAGAGAGAGAGTTTAACACAGCTTTTTGCTGTTTGCTAGGACGTGCCATAGAGAGATTTCCTGTTTTGGCAATAGCGGCAGAAAAAAAGCTGAGTCATTTTAAAACGTGGCTTCCTGGGGCTGTGCTGCCAGTACAAACTCTGGCTTTAAAGCATTTCAATGGCTTTTATGGGACTGGATGTTTGTGTTCCCACTTGGGATTGGAAGGAGAGTGCTCTGAGACTGGGCCAATGGCTCAGCACTCCCCGCCTGCACCTGGGCAGACTGCAGAATCAATGCTTAAGCAGGCAGAAGAGCATGGCAGATTCCTGCCATTATACAGAGATGTTTCCAGACTGAGCAGTGCTCTGCGTGTCAGATTTGGCTGCAACTTTGATGAAAAGAGTTTCTGTGCTGCACTCTCAGTCTCAGAGTTAAATTGCTGAGTGTAGCTCCTACCTGGCAGCCCCAGAGCTAGTAGAAAATGGTACATCCTCCATTTTGAAATTGGAGAGAGGTGGAGCCAACATCCAGAACAGCCCAGCGGCTCTGCAGCTCAGAGGTGCAACCGATTCAGAGTCACAAGCGGCTTTGCCATGTTGGACTGGGTGGGGAAAGCACACAGAACCTGTTTTTGTCCTAGGAATGTCACAGCTTAGACTCTTAAGCGCTTAGCGATGTAAAGGCGCAAATCAAACATGTTTCTCGACAGTAAAAAAATTACAGATTCACAATAGGACAGATTCAGACATAAAAGACTTTTAAATGAGTCACAATGTTGGATAAATGTACGTAGGCTTGAGAGAGAGAAGGAAAAAATATAGAGAATAAAGTTAATGCCTTTAAAAAGGGTAAAGTCTTTAAAGAGACAGAATAAAGTGATAGAGTAAAAATAAGCCACGTAAAAATGGAAAATTCACAGAGTCTGGATTGTGTATTTTATTGTGTTTTCTTTGAAATTTTTGACTGTAAAGGAGCTAAATACAGAGAGACATTTCATTATATGGGCTGCCAGGCTAGACCAGAATAGACATCTTAATGGTATGACTTCAGAATTTGGATCTAAGAACATGATGCTTTGGAAAAGAGGGTCTTCTTTTGTTTTCACAGAGGATGACACCCTGTGGATTGCTTCTATCCCAATATGGTATGATAGACCATGCCCTCCTGAAAGGTTGCTATGAACATTTTCAAATAATTACTTCGCTTGACTGCCTACTGAGATGTACCTAGCACACAGGTTATATACTATGAAAGACCTAAATAACAGTGCCCCCATTCAGCAGGAAGCAGTTTGGAGAGAAATAACTGTGCCCATATACCCAAATATTGTTTATAAATGTTCTTTTACATTTAAAGGGGGATATGATATAGAGATGAATAATTTGCATTGATATGGATTTTAAGGTCAATTTTGTCATATGTATTTCTGATCTTGATTAAGCTATTGTGATTATGAAGTTTATTTAAAAATGTAATGTATAATTAGGAAATATATGTTGTTAATGGATAATCATCGATAATAGTCAAGCTTGTAGTCATGTTAGTTAGATTTTCTAGATGTGCATAGATATATTTCAGATAGGCATTCTTCATATCTTTCAAAGACTGCAGAATATGGCATTTAATGTTTTAATAACTTAAGGTTTTCATGATGAGACATGTCTGCTCCTGGCAGCATCAATCTACTTCAAGAGGAGGATGGGCATCGAAGAAACTCCTTATGGAGTTTGATAGCCATTGGGCCAGAAACTGCACTTACCTGGACTGTTGCATAAACTGCACACAAAGAACCTGCAGAGAGAGGATTGCTGAAATTGCCTAAAGGTGAGATGGTCTTTCGGGGTTCCTGATTCATGAAAGAGTCTGCGAGACATTCTGCAGAACACAGCAGCAAGTGACTGAACTGTCTTTGGAATTTCCTGCTTCATGGAAATGTCTGATGGATACTATGGGCCTGAAGGCCGAAGATGGATGCCCCAATGGTACAGAGGAACTTTGGGTGACTGTCCAGGCAGTGAGTTATCTCTGTCATTTCTAGAGTTTGAAAGTTGCATATTTCTTGTTTACTTGGGTAGTATTATATCCTTCTGGAGTCTTTGATGGACTTGCAGAGTGGTTCAATAGTTATAGTTTTCCTTAGTTATGATAAAAGATAAAATAGATTTAAATATTGTAACTGTAATTCTTGCTTGATAACTGTTTTGTTATATGCAATTTTACTATGTTAATGTTAAAGCCTTTCTTTTTTTGTTTAAACAGAAAAAGGGGAAATGATGGAGGAGTGTCTATGTGTTACTTTCATTGATCAATAAAAAAACTGTCTTGGCCCTTTAAGAGGACAGAAAATTAGGTAGGCGGAGTAGACAGAACAGAATGCTGGGTAGAAGGCAGTGAGGCAGATGCTCGAGGCAGTCGCCATAGTGAGTCGTCATGCTTCTCCTCTCTGAGATGGATGCAGGTTAAGATTTCTCCTGGTACTCGACCCCTTGTGGGTTAAGGCAAGATATGAGAATCAACCAATAAGAAGCTGCAGATAACGGGCTAGGGGCCAGGCAGTATTTAAATGAATACAGTTTCCGTTCAATTATTTTGGGTAAAGCTAGCCGGGTGTCAGGACACAGCCCACCGTTCCATCTACAGATTGGTGCCGTTCCTTCTACACACATATTATAAATTTGTATGTGTTAATATTTTCTAGGTTAAAATAATTATAATTTAACTGATGCATGAAATGTAAACAAGATACATTCCTTAATTTTACTATAAGACTGTATTGAACTATGACAAAAAGAGTATTAAATGTGTCAAGAAAAATTTCTGCAAAAATAAGCCTAAGAAAGAGAAGTGTGAAAAGTACAAACAAGAGAACAAGAAGTAGCAGAAGAATCAGTCAGGGGTAAAGTAAAGCATTTTTTTTGGATCAAGAATATTGGAAGGTCCTTAAAGAATGAAGTAAACTACCCAGAATTCTTTGATTACTGCCAGGGTGACTCATTAGTCAATTTTTGTATAAGCACATGGAAGAAGCTTTTCTTGATTCTCTAATTGATTTCTTGTAAGTCTAACTCAATGCAGACACCATCAAGAAAAATGTTCTCTGAACTCTAAGTCTGAGTAAGCTAAAAACTGGTGCTTAGGGAATTCTTTATAAAGTTAAGTTCTCCAATAGGGTGAATACAGTTTTCAACCTTTTTTGGCAAAGGTATACTACAAATGACAGAAGAAAATTCCTTTTCTTCTGTAATAGAAAAGAGGGTGTCTTTTGAATGTAACAGTGTTTTCCTTCTCTATGCTTTAAAAAAATTTCCCAGCTTAAGTAAAAACATTTTTCATTTTTTCTTATACTTCACCTGCTATTATCTCTCTCACATCCCTCTCCTTCCCACTACCTCCATAAAGGTCCATTTTGCAAATTCCAGTATTTAGGGTTTATTTTCAAAATAATCCATTTTAACCAGACTTTTTTGTATGACCATAGGTTAGTATCTTCCCTTTGAAACCTGCCCATCTCACCATAGTCAGAATGGATGTTATCAAAATTTAAATGACAAATGATGTTTGTGAGTTTATGAAGCAAGGGATACATTTATTCACTAATGTTTTTGAATAAAATATAAAAGAGGGTAGACTAGTACACTCAGTTTGGAAATCAATGAGTTTCTTAAAAAAATCATGTGTCTATAGGACTTTCACTCCACTACAAATGTAGGAAAATTTGTAAATTAGTTGAAACATCATACACTTCTAGCAAGAATACAAAGTAGACCATTTTACTTGTGAAATGTTAGTATTATATTCAAGGGTTAAAGAAATATTAAAATTCAACTTTTATATATATCCAAAAGTATTTATACCATGTGCACAAAAAATATTTATGTGATGTTGGCATACAAAAGAGTTCCAAAATATCACAGAATGGATTATAACATGTTATTTATTAGAGGATAAACTCACAGAAATAGTAGCAATCCATAGTACGCTGCATGTGCTGGAAACTGGAACCAATTCCAGCAGCCAAGAGGCCCACACTTGCTTTTTGTCTGCATTTATAGTACATGAGACCATGTCCAAAGTGAGCTGGTATCTTAAAGGCTATTAGTTGAAGAAATTTTCAGAGCAGAGCACCCACCCCCCTTTTGTTTAAATAAGAGAGTTCTAAGTCTAACACAAAACTATATGCAATAAGAAGAAATATCAAGTATTGTCTAGGGAACAGAAGAGATAAAAACATATATAAAAATTAGAATTACATTCAGTATGAACAACATCAAGCAAAAAAGCATATGCTAAATGTTTTAGTAGTTATCCTATCCTAAGAGTCTATGTCTTATATTAAAAATGGTTTTACTGGGTCATAGTAGGAAAGACCCCTGGCTCAACCGATGCTAAAACGGGATATCTATGGGTTGCAGACTGGCTGACTAGGCTGAGGAGAGGGAATACTCCACCCCCCAAGACATTCTATCGAAACTGTCAACTTGCTGCAGGGTGCTTTATCTAGCTTTGTGATTTTTCAAGGAAATTTGAGAACAGACATGGGGCCATCCCCAGGATGAGCTAAGCCCGCCATTTTAAGAGCCAATGGGATACCTGTGCCATACTACCCTCTTATGTAATCATTTTTCCCTATAAATATAGCTGTTTGAATCTGCCTTGTGTGCTCAGTTGGCAAAAGCTGCTGATGCACCCGCAGGTGCCTGTGTGATCAATAAAGACACGTTTTGCTGATTGCAATAAATTAATAAATAAGTAAATAAATAAATAAATAAATAAATATGGTTTGGCTAAGTCATGAAAGGAAAGTGAGTATGACTATCAATTTTCAACCCCATCAAAGACCTGAGAAGGCAAATAACATTACTTGACTAAACAGAAAGTCCAATCATGCAACTTCCAAAAGGAGCAAGAAATGACATCACATTGATACCTCATAGTAGGCCAAGAATTAATATAAGTAGGCCCTGTAAAGATATTTATTGTCTTTTTTTGGTAAAATTTTGCAAAGAAACAGTGTTTTAAATCAATAACTATAAAAGGTTGCCCTGTAGGGAATAGGTAAGGCAAAGTAATTCCATATTGTAGAGGGCCCATTTGTTGAATCACCTTATTAAGAGCTCTTAGATCTCTCACCATTCTCCATCTTTCAGATTTCTTTTTAACAAATACAGGAGAATTCCAAGAGCTGGTTGGTTCTCCAAAATGCTGAGCATCTAGATTCTCCTGTACCACATGTTCTAAAGTCTGCAGTTTCTCTTCTGTTAAAGACCATTGTTTAACCCAAATTGGTTTCTTAGTTAACCATTTTAATGGTAGGTCTGCTGGTACCTCTGAAGTTTTGCTAACTGGTTTGCATTTTTGTATAGCTTGAATAGTTAGTGACTTTTTTTATAGTACCGTACAATATCCTTCCCAGAAACATCAGCTGGTTTATGTTCCATTTCTATGACTACATGAATGTCATTCTGGGTATTCCATTGTTGCAACATATTGTGACCCCATGGATTCATTGTTATATTAGCCACATATTGCCTCAGCCTTCCTCTCTGTGCTTCTGGCCCTATGCATTCAACTCATCTCATGATTAGTTTTACTTGAGATAAGGTTCCAATACTTAGGAATTGAACATCTGCTTCCTGAAGAGGCTAATTAGATGCCAAGATTCTGGAGTAATAATAGTCACCTCCGCACCCATGTACAATAATCCTTCAATTATAAGGTTATTTATTCATACTCTCAGCTTTGGTTTTTGATCATTTATAGAAGTCTGCCAAAATATACATTTTCTATTGGAATTTTTGATTCATACTCCATGATTGTTCTATCATCCAGTGCAGTATTTTTTTTGTACAACAGGCACTGAATATTTTAATTTTCCTGGGAAGGCATGTCCTACACATTGACTGGGAAGGACTGCACCACATTTACCCTGGGGGCCTGTGAGAGACCCCCCCAAGGAGTTTCCTGATGGTAATGGGTTGCCTTGTTTGTCTCTGGCTGACCTACATTTATTGCTTCATTGTTGGTCTTTGCTGGATCTTCTATATATTCCATAAGTTTGAGACCTTCTATTTTTGTCATTCCCATATGAAATATTATTTCTAGCAATACCTTGTCTATAATCCATTCTCTGATGTCCTATTTTACCACAATTAAAACATTTGGCATTCTGATATCTCTTCATACCTTTGGAAATTGTTTCTCCTACCCAAACCTCGGTATTATAGTCAAATGTCTCAACATTGACTATGTGCAGGATCCATTCATTCATTGGTACTGATCTGACCTTTAAAGGCTCAAGTATCTTTTTGCATTCTAATGAGTTGGCATTTCCAGAAGCAAGAGATTCAGTAAGTACTCATCTAGCTTCTGGATCTTTTACCCCTATTTGTACAGCTTTATTTAATCTTTGTAAAAATTCATTAAACTGTTCTCTTGGGCCTTGTATGAACTTAGTATGTGATTTCTTCCTTCTTTATGGTTCTTGAATCCTGTCCCAGGCATTAAAAAGACTGCTGTATAGCATAGGACAAGATACATTCATTGTAAATAGTTTAACTCTGTGGATCAGCATAACAACCCTCGCCAAGAATTTGATCTTGGAACAAATGGTGCTGGCATAACTGGATGTCAACCTGTAGAAGAATGAAAGTAGATCCGTGTCTATCACCATGTACAAAACTCAAGTCCAAATGGATTAAAGACCTCAATATTAATCTGAACACATTGAGCTTGATAGAGGAGAAAGTGGGAAGTACTCTACAACAAATGGGCACAGGGAACCGTTTCCTGCGCATAACCCCAGCTGCACAGACATTAAGGGCAACATTGAATAAATGGGACCTCCTGAAGTTGAGCAGCTTCTGTAAAGCAAAGGACATTGTCACAAAGACACAAAGGCAGCCTACTGACTGGGAAAAGATCTTCACCAACCCTGCAACTGACAAAGGTCTGATCTCTAAAATATATAAGGAACTCAAGAGACTAGACGGTAAAATGCCAATTAACCCAATTAAAAATTGGGGCGCTGAACTGAACAGAGAATTCTCAACAGAAGAAGTTCGAATGGCCAAAAGACACTTAAGGTCATGCTCAACCTCCCTAGCTATCAGGGAAATGCAAATCAAAACAACTTTGAGATATCATCTTACACCTGTCAGATTGGCTAAAATCCAAAACACCAATAATAACCTTTGCTGGAGAGGTTGTGGGGTAAGGGGTACACTCATCCATTGCTGGTGGGAATGCACACTTGTGCAACCACTTTGGAAAGCAGTGTGGTGGTTTCTCAGGAAATTCGGGATCAACCTACCCCAGGACCCAGCAATTCCACTATTGGGAATCTACCCAAGAGATGCCCAATCATACAACAAAAGCATATGCTCATCTATGTTCATAGCAGCATTATTTGTAATAGCCAGATCCTGGAAAAAACCTAGATGCCCTTCAGTGGAAGAATGGATGAAGAAACTGGAATATATACATGCTAGAATACTACTCAGCGGTAAAAAACAATGACATCTTGAATTTTGCAGGCAAATGGATGGAAATAGAAAACACTATTCTGAGTGAGGTAACCCAGACCCAAAAAGATGAACATGGGATGTACTCACTCATAATCGGCTTCTAGCCATAATTAAAGGACATCGAGCCTATAAATTTGGGATCCTTGAGAAGATAATAAGAAGGTGAACTCCCAAAAAAAGATATAGTAATCCTCCTGGATATTGGAAGTAGACACGATCGCCAGGCAAAATTGGGAACTTGAGGGTTGGGCGAGACTGGGCCAAGGGAAGATGGGGAGAGAAAAATGTGAAGGGGAGAATGGGGGGAGCTCGGAGGAATGGGGTGCTTGGGATATAGGAAGGGTGGATATGGGAGCAGGGAAGCATATATCTTAATTTAAGGAGCTACCTGAGGGTTGTCAAGAGACTTGACCCTAGAGGGGTTCCCAGGTTTCCAGGGAGACGCCCCCAGTTAGTTCCTTGGGCAGCTGAGGAGAGGGAGCCTGAAAAGGGCAGTTCCTATAGCCATACTGATGAATTTCTTGCATATCACCATAGAACCTCCACCTGACGATAGATGAAGAAAATGACAGAGCCCCACATTGGAGCACCGGACTGAGCTCCCAAGGTCCTGATAAGGAGCAGAAGGAGGGAGAACATGAGAAAGAAAGTCAGGACCGTGAGGGAACCTCCAGCTGGCGACAGATGGGGAAGGTGACTGAGCCCCACATTGGAGCACTGGACTGAGCTCCCAAGGTCCTGATGAGGAGCAGAAGGAGCAAGAACATGAAGGAGAAAGTCAGGAACGTGAGGGGTGCGTTCACTCATGGAGACGGTGGGACAGAACTAAAGGGAGATCACCAACTCCAGTTGGAATGGGACTGATGGATCATGCGACCAAACCCGTCTCTCTGAATGTGACCAACAGCAGGGGCTGACTGAGAAGCAAAGGACATTGGCGCTGGGCTCTGATTCTTCTGCATGGACGGGCTCTGTGGGAGCCTTCTCAGCTTGGTCGATCACCTTCCTGGACCTGGGGGGAGTTGGGAGGACCTTGGACTTAGCATAGAGTGGGGAACCCTGATGGCTCCTTGGCCTTGAGATGAAGGGAGGGGAGGTATGGGTGGAGGGGAGGGGAAGGAAGGGGGAGAAGGAGGGGCGGGAAGGGGGAGGAGGAGCGGAGGGCGGGGGAGGAGGAGGGAAGGAGATGGAAATTTTTAAATGTAAAAAAAAATAAACCATGAGAAAGAAAAAAAAAAGAATTTGATCTTGGGAAGCCCCAGAACCTTTGACTCTACCTTGTTGTTCTATGATGGAGGAGAGTTATCTGCCTATTTTACTTTCATTGGTTAATTAATAAAGAAAACTGCCTTGGCCCTTTAAGAGAACAGAAAATTAGGTAGGCGGAGTAGACAGAACAGAATGCTGGGTAGCAGGAGTGGGGCGATGCTTCAGGCAGTCGCCATAGTGAGTCGCCATGATTCTCCTCTCTGAGATGGATGCAGGTTAAGATCTCTCCTGGTAAGCCACACCTCGTGGTGCTATATAAATTACTAAATATGGGTTAAAGCAAGATATGAGAATTAATCAATAAGAAGCTACAGATAACGGGCCAGGGGCCAGGCAGTGTTTTAAAAGAATACAGTTTCCGTGTAATTATTTTGGGTAAAGCTAACCGGGTGGCGGGACGTAGCCCCGCCGTTCTTTCTACAGTTCTAGGGCTTTAGACTTTTTACTCCAATAGGACTTCTGTTGTAACTGTGGCCCATCTTCTAGCACTGCTGAGATTAATTGAAGTCAATCATTTGGAATAAACTTATTGCTTGAAGCCCATGTGCTTACCATCTCCCTAAGAAATGGTGAATGCATACCATAAGATACGACTGCCTGCTTCATTTCTTTTATATCATTCATACATATATGTTTCCATTTACATTTTTTGTATCCTTTTTAGTGTTGAGTATTTTCTGGCTTTTCAGAGGTAATATAAAGATAAGCTAAAATTCTTGGTAAGCCATCTCTAATTCTGAGCAGTACTGTCAATATTAAATCCTTTGCCTTTACCTCCTCTCCTTTCTTTCCAGTTCTGACAGGATCCTCAATAGATTTAAATCTTTTTAACACTGTCTTTTGAACCACCTGAATCCCTTGATCTGTGAATATTACTAATGATTTTATCAAATCTATTAATTTCTGCCTCTCATTCTACACTTGTGATTTCAGGGTTTTAATTATTTTCATTAATGATACTGTCTAATACTTAGATATTATTTGTAGTGTGTGTAGATTGCCTTCCTGGAAAAATGTTCTATCTGCTAGCTTATCATAACTTTTTAACAGATTTTGATTGTCAATTTCAACAGCATGAATCATTTCAGATAATCTCTCAGTAACCTTTTGCAAGGTTTAACAACCTATTGACATGGATTGAATTTTTTCATGTCAAATTAAGGTTATCATTTTCAATAGTATGAATCCTTTCAGCTGAAGACTGTATCTTTCCTAAAAGTTTTACATTATTGACTCTACTATCAAACCATTTCTTTAAGGATATGATATGAAGAACAAAACTAGTGGCTTGCCATGATCACAAAAATATATAAACCAAGTAGCTCATATAGTGCTTGTAGATTTCCATCCATAGTAGAATCAAAAAGGTTGTTAAATTCCTGGATGGTGATATTGTCTGCAATTATCTTCGCTTGGTTTAAAATCTTCAAAATTATTTATTTTTTAATCAAATTAACTTACTTCCATTATAATATTTATAAAATTGTTGTAGGGGTCATAACCTTGATTGACCAGCAGGTGTCACAGCTGCAGCAACAAGGCGGGTACTAGATCAGAACCTAAATTACTGAGACTTAATTATTAACAAATTTAGTTAATTACTTAAGAGTAGCACATTTGTATGCAGAGAAGGTTTGAGTTGGGCAGAATATCAAGGAACCCAGAGCTTGCAGGCCTTCGCAAAACGCAAGGTTACTGGCCAGAGCTCCAGCCAGGCATTCGCGGATCCAAACTGGAACCTCAAGCCAGAGCAGCCCCTAGGCCCAAGCAGAGGAATTGAAGCAAAAATCCATGGGCTGCAGTAACTTTCCATTTTGTAGGCAGGAGCAAGCCAAGCAGGGGCACTGGCAGTGAGAAACTGCCAAGTCGCCACATGGCAAGCCAGCCAAACATTGTACAGCTCTGCACCAGAGTGGTAGCTCAGCTGGAGAAGTGTAGGTAGCTCAGCTGTGTAGGATGGGAGAAGGCTACAGACGGGGGTTTGGGCAGTGCCTGACAATGGTGTGAACTCTGGCTACATGAGCACCAAATTGTTGACATACAAAAGAATTCCTAATTAGTCATGAAAGGAGAATCACAAAAGTTTATTTATTAGGGGATAAACTCACAGAAATACTAGCTATCTGCAGTCCTCTGCATGTGCTGGGAACTGGAACCCAATTCAACAGGCAAGCTTTTTGTCTGCATTTAGAATACATAAGACCACGCCCAAAGTGGGCTGGTATCTTACAGGGTATTGGAGTAAATGATGCTAATAACATTATTTAGATAAGTGAAAGATAGAAAAAAATCAGAGAATCTATGAACTAAGAAATGAAACAACTGTGGTGAATTCTTACCAAAAAAGAATCTCATATATTCTAAAATGTAGAAAATTCTTAAAAATATGCTCAATAAAGGAAGTATATATTGAATAATTTCATTTATATTTTCTGCCAAAACACACCCACCTGGATAAAAAGTAAAATCTTTATTTACTAGGTCTAGATCAATGGGTCAATAGTAAATGACAAATTCTTCCCATGGATAAGGTTGTACACTGAAGAATATACCTTGACATTCATTATCTGAATCAGTATCCTTTACCAATAAGTCTACTTGCCACAGTGAGATGACTTGATTTTCAGATCTATATAAAATTTATTGTCAGAATTAGAATTCAATGTGAACTCTAGGTAAACAGACAACAAATTCTACTTTCTTTTTTTGTTTGCTTGTTTTTTAAGACAGGGTTTCTCTGTAACATTGTAGTTTTCCTGGAACTAGCTTTTTTAGGCCAGCCTGTCTTTGAACACACAGAGATCCCCCTGCATCTATCTGCCTCCTGAGTGCTGGGATTAAAGGTATGCACCACCACTGCCTGGCTCTGCAAATTCCACTTTCAAACACTAAGAAGTAGAAAATTATGCAATTATTAATAACAATGAACAAGCATGGGATCAAACTGGTCCCTCTGATTGTGGTTAACAGTTTGGACAGACTGAGGGGCCAATGACAATGGCGCTGGGATTTGTCTCTACTGCATATACTGGCATTTTGGGATCCTATTTTCTTTGGAAGCATACTTTGCTCAGCCTGGATGTAGTAGGGAGGGCCTTAGACTTCCCACAGAGCAGGGTGCCTTGCCCTCTCTTTAGGACTGGAGGGGGATGGGAGAGGGTGTGCGGGGGGGGGGGAGTGTAAGGGAAGCAGAAAGAGGGGAGGAAGTGGAAATTTTGATTGGTATTATTTTTAAAGTAATAAAATAGTATTTTAGCAATTATTTATTATGTAAGTTACCACATGTATATAAAATGGAGTTTCAGATAAATTGCCCATATTTTTCATACTAATTAGGAAAATACAATAAGTTGTTAAACATGAGGCTAATAGTAAAATTGAATGTGTTCTGCAGAGACCCAATCATAATAATTTTTTTTTCTGAATTTATCTTACATTAAGTAAAATCATGATTCTCAAAGGCCAGTTCGATCTTTTTCTTTAAAATTCAATCTTATTTAAAGAAAATAATTCATTTTGAATGATCTTCTGATAGAGTTTATGAAACCTTCAATATACCATTGATAGCATGATCAAGGAAATAAGCTCAGAAACATTCACAAATGTATTGTGGTCTAAAATTAATAAACTGTATATGTACTGTTTTTGGTTATTTTATTTCCTCCAACAGAAACAACATTTTTAGAAAGATATTATGATTTACTCATCCTTTCAATTCCAGCCTTTTGCTTAGATACTATTCAGCGGGTACTGTTGGAATTATCACACATAAGTGAATTAATGGGTGAAAGACAAGTACACACAGTGGGTTTGTGTGTGTGTGTGTGTGTGTGTGTGTGTGTGTGTGTGTGTGCTTGAGACATGATCTGGATCAATTCAGAAAAATTAAATTGCCATCTATGGAGTCTCAAACCCTAAATATATTCAGACGTACATGTTCTGTAGGAGCATGGATGGTGTTTCAGCAATACAGCAAGTCCACCATAATCATATACTTATTGTGTTAAATTCAATGGTGTAAATGAGGCACAGGTGTGTTTTGAAACCTGCAAGTCATATGGCTCTTTAGTAGAATGTTCTATTGTACACCAGCTGGAACTCTTACAAGTATTCTCTTAGATATGCACACCAGGTGGAAGGAAGAAAAAATGATAGGTGCCAATGGCAATTTAATAAGCAGGATTTAAATGATGTCACCTCTTGTACTATTTTACATTCACTAGCATACACTTATATGGTACAAAATGTAGTCAAAATAATGTGAATAGTATCACTCAAGCAAACCATATGATTTCAGATTCCTGATTTCAAAGCTATTCAACTTAGCCGCATATGCTCTAGTTGAGAAATAAATGACATGAATTCTGCCCTGGCAGATGTCAATGACTGAAGGGAAGACAAGTTTCTGGTGTCTCTGAACATCAATTGTTGGGTCATAAAATAGGGAAGGTTTTTATTCCTGATGTCTTCACATATATGTAAAAAGGATTAACAAATGAAAGACTTGGACGATAGACCTTGGTTTGTTTGATTTTTATGGTCATGAGTCTACATTTGTTTAAACTAAATTCCTAGGAGCCACAAGAAGTCCATGAATGCCCATAGAGAAGTGCTTTCATCTAGCACATTTTGGTTCCTTCATCTGTGTGTGGGGGCATGGGAATGACAAATAATTGCCTTTTAGTCTGCCAATATTATTTCTTCAAAATAGTGATTATCACCATGACATTTTAATACACAAACAATGCAATTCATTCACTCACATAATCTCTTTTTATCTTCTTGATTTGTTCCCCCTTGCTTCAAACAGTTCCCCCATTCTGCCATTTATACTGTTTTAGATTGGTAAAAGAAGAAAAAAATATGTTATGTTTTTCTTTCTGAGCCTCAATACTTTCCCTAACATTTATTGTATGATTCATTTCTTGAGCCAAGCCTTTTGCCATCTGTACTTTTTGTCTGGAGAATTTCTGGTCCTTTTGCTTTCCAGAACTGCCAGCTACAGATACCTCCCACTGATGCTGTTGCAGGTTGGCCTTAGGCAACTTGACCTGTGATTATTTCCTTTCCTTTGTCTCCTATGATAGCTTAGTTATAAATAATAGTTTGTTTTTCAAGATGGTACCCAGCTGCAGCTCTCAGAGATGTAGGGAAGTGATAAACAGGAACTATTCTTTACTTGCTAACATTTCCTAATGAAGATGTCACTCTCTAATTAAAATAGAAAACACAGTTGAGGCTTGCAGGAATTTTGGCCATGTCCTGTGGGAAGGGGTGCAGTCTATTTGCACCAGAACCACCTGGATTATCCATTTGATTTTATGTCTTCCATCCCTCCTATATAGAAAAATGATGGGTTGCCATTCTTTGGGAAAAACTTCATTTTTCTGAGTCACTGTTTTGCTTCTCCACATTTTCATCTGTCCCATTTCTGTACTTTCTGATGCTCTTCCTCTGTTGCTTTTGAAATAACTTACTCTTAAACTCTTAACTCTTCATCAGGTCATATAGAAACATTTACTAATTTATTATTCTATCTTTGAACATCTTTTGCATATATTTGTAACCAATTTATATTTCTTTTTTTGAAATCTGTTCTTTTTAATAATTGATTTGGAGATTAAGTATTTAACTTTAGGTTATTTATATATTCTAGATATTAATTATCTACCAGATGTAAAATTGACAAATAGTTTCTGTCATTCCATATATTGTGTTTTTGCCCTAACAATTATTTCCTTTCCTCTTCTGAAGCTTTGTTATATTATGTAATACCATCTGTCAATTCTTGTTGTTGTCATATGCTATTGCAATATTGGAATTCTATTCAGAAATAGGGTTGTTGTTTTCCTAGAAGTGATTTTCTTAAGTTACACTTGAACATTTGCAAACTTTCATTTTTTTTAATGTTCATGTTTCACTGCTTGAACAGTTCATACAAATTATGTAATAAATTTCACTTATTTTAAATCTCATTTTCCTTTATACCCCTTGGACAAATTTTGAAATGGCTTGGTATAGTACGAGAGAAATGGTTTTACTTTCATTCTTCTATATACAACAATTAATTTTTTCCAAGCAGTATTTGTTGAAGAGTCTGTTATTCCAATGTATATTTTCACACCATTGTAAAAAAAAGCAAGTGAATGAACATTTTTAAGTTTATTTTGGAGTTTGTAGAAGGAGCAGCAGTCTGTGTCCCGCCACCTGGCTCCGCATGGCTAACTTTACACCCAAAATAATTACACTGAAACTGTATTCTTTTAAACACTGCCTGGCCCATTAGTTTCAGCCTCTTACTCACATCTTGACTAACCCATATCTAATAATCTGTGTAACACCACGAGTGGTGTCTTACCAGGAAAGACTCAGCATGTCTGACCTGGCTGCTGACTTCATAGCGTCTCTCCCCTAGAGGAGAGTCATGGCAATTGCCTAACTTCCCTTCTTCCCAACATTCTGTTCTGTCTACTCCGCCTACCTAATTTTCTGTCCTATTAAAGGGCCAAGGCAGTTTCTTTATTCACCAATGCCAATGAAAGTAACACATAGACAGATGACTCTCCTCCATCATTTCCCCTTTTTCTGTTAAATTACTTTGTTTAGTTCTATTTTGTACCAGTATTATGCTGTTATTACTAATTC
This sequence comes from Arvicola amphibius, assembly GCF_903992535.2. Lineage (NCBI taxonomy): Eukaryota > Metazoa > Chordata > Mammalia > Rodentia > Cricetidae > Arvicola > Arvicola amphibius. The sequence continues at coordinate 84,789,396 of NC_052065.1, read as the reverse complement.
TCTTATTAAAATATTTCCAACACTATTCATTTTATTTAGAATTCCTTGAGAAATATGGATTCTTTTGTACACCCGTATGAATTGTGGAGTTGTCTACCTTTATTGTAGTGGAAAATGCTACTACAATTTTGATGTAGGATTCCCTCTGAATACCGTGAATACAATTGGTTAATAAATAATCTGCTTTGGGTTTATTGCATTGCAGAGTAGGGCAAGGCAGGAATTCCAAGCAGATAAAGGAGGAGAGAATAGGTGGAATCAAAGAGAAGCCATGTAGTTATGTAAGCCAAAAGCCTCGTGGTAAAATATAAAATAATAGAAATGGGTTAATTTAAGATGTAAGAGTTAGCCAGGGATGTGACTAAGCTAATAGTCCAAGCAGTGTTTTATTTTATACAGTTTCTGTGTGCTTATTACAGGTCTTGAGAGCCAGGAAATCACCTCCACAATTTTGGTTAGAATTCCGTTGGAATTGTACATTCTTTTACAATCAAGAGCATCTGTACAGGTCCAGGAGGCACTTTACTCTAATTCTATTCAAAACTGATCTCTTTTCTATTACCAGAGTTTGGGCTGGTTATCTTTTAAAAATTTCCATCTCCCAGCCATCTTTACTACATGCCTGTACTCTGTAACAAGGTATATCTGCATGCATGAGTATCATTTAATATCACTACTGGTCAGTCTCCTATGTTTCATTACTTCTTGGGTTAGCAAGTAAAAGGATGAGGTCTTTAGGGTTTGGTTACAAATACAGATTCTTCTGTTTCCCAGGACAGATAGAAATCATTACAAACCATTACCCACAAGCCCCTCCCTTATGAACTATGGGAAAGATAATGAAGCATGGGATACCCCTCACCATGCCTTCTACTTGCCATGCCATACATAGATCTGAAGTTTAAATTTTTATTGTTGGAGAAACTTGTTTTTATGTTGTCTTATTTAACCTGGGAAAACTATTTTGACTATAAAGAGCCTCACTAGATAAAAGATCAATGAATCAAAACCTCTTCCATATCCTGCTTAGTGATCTAGTGGATTTATTGGGGTTACATACTGGAACACAGGTGAAAGGTTATTTACACAAGCATGGATGATTTGGGCAAGTGCCTCATAGAAAAGTTTCCTTGTTATGAGTGATAATTCACATAAGCTGCCTTACTAGAATTTTCTGTATACTTTCTAGGCAGCTGCAACTTTCAAATTCTTTCTCTCCCAGCAAATTTTTATGGTACACATAAGTTTAGCAAGGAATTTCATGAGTCTTGCATGATATACTAACTTTTTGAATCTTGGAAGACTTTTTGTGTTTTCAATGAACCGCATCAACATCACTCTTCTCTTGAGGAGGTATTGCTACAAGTCATAGGAAAGATCTCCATTACACATAGATGCAGATGAAATGGAAGTTTTCCATTTATGATTTCCTTGAAGCCATACTGGAGGATGGGTATTATTTATGTTTTCTGGGATTTTTATTAACCATCTACTGATTCTATAACAAACTTAAGTCATCATTCTTGTTTTAATATGTGCTAGACAGAGAAAGTATTTTGGTTCATGTAAAGATATATTAACATAATTGAACCTTACTAATCAAAAATATTTTGTGGATATTTCATGTGGCCATATGATAGTTCTCAAGCTATTTATATGTGGAATATTCAGATTAATATCCCAAATGAGATTTGGCAGACTGACATTGACTCTCTATTCATGTTTCTGTTTTAAATACAAGAAATAGAAAGTGTGATAAGAACATTTATTATTTCTCTTTTCCGTTGTAACTGACTATATTACACAAAGCTGAAAATAATATTAGTAGAACTTTTATTGTTTATCTTTTAATCCCTTAAGCTATACACCTCTGACACAAAAGACATTGATTAAAATGTTGCCATTTGAAGAAAATGAGCCAAAATTAGCCCTCCAATAATCACAAGTGACACTTGAGGGAAGTCTTTAGCATTGGAAAGAATTCTGTATCCTTTTTAATTTAATTGGACAAAATGATGTTTTCAGTTGTTATCTGCAAATTGGGTGTTAAGCACAAAGAGGTTTTTGTTGCTTCTTGTGTTTTTAGGCCATTTCATATTGAATTTTGTTTAACATTCCAACTGGTGAAAATGACTGAACTCTCATTTCCCAGTATCTCTGAATTGTTTGTGTTGTCTTCTCTAAGCCTAATCTGTTCCATTTGATACATTTATTTTTTTATATAAGAATTTCATGTTTTAGAAAGTCAGACGTATTTTTGATATTGTAAGGAATAAAGAAAATAAAGATATTTCAATTGATTTTCTGGAAGAATGTGTGTGTGTGTGTGTGTGTGTGTGTGTGTGTGTGCATGTATGTGTATGTGTTTAGGTAGATAAATAATGCCTTGATTTATTTTCTTATGATTATGATAAAATACACTTAAAAAAGGAATAAAAAGGAGAAATAATTAAGTCATCAGAACTTGAAGCAAGTAGTCACATCACACTTCTAGTTAAGATTTAAGAGCAATAATTAATGTATTCATGCTAGTATTTAGCTCACTTTCTTCTTAATACAGTCCAGGCCAGATCCTGCCACCATTGAAATGGGTCCTTTTTCATCAGTTAACATAATCAAGACAATCCCAATAAGCATTCTTGGAGTCTCTGCTTTCATATGATTCTAGGTCTTGTCACGTTGAGAGGAATAATCACAGCAACTTCACCCACTGCCAACTTGACACTTATACATATCTATCTCTAAGAGCCATAATCTTCCATCCCTTGTCTCACATTTATATCAGAAAGAAAGATGGAGTTCATCTTTAAAAATTCTCACTGTCTTTACAATACAGTTGCAACATTATTATTGTTGTTTGAATACATGTATAATCTGTGTGTGCTGGGACTGTAGAAGTCAGAGAACAGTTTTGTAAAATTGGTTCTATCTTTGCATAGCTTGGGGGCTCAATATCAGGTCACAAATCATATGTAGTAGTCACCTTTACCTGCTAAGTCAGCTTACATGACATAGATCTAACACTTTAAAATCAAGTATGATGGTACAGAATAAACTTTCCTATCCTAAAACTGAGGAGTTGAGACGCATTAGGGGTTATCTAACTCAAAACCAAATGTAAAATACAGTTGGATAAACATTAAATCCCAAAGCTCAGTATTTAGCAACTTGAGATTAAACTAATAAACTGGGCCCCCAGAAGACTTGGGTAGCTTCACTCCTTCAGCCAATCACATGATAGCACACAACTACTCTCTCTTAACTCGTATCCACTCACCCCTGAAACCCTCTTTATTGTATGCCTAATGATTCTGGCATCTCCAGTTTGCTGGAGCCCCCACTGAAGCTTAGGCTTAGCTGTTATGGCTTCTAGGACTTCGAAAAGACTTGAACCATGCCAATCAATTCCTTAGCAATCCTCCATGATCTCCCAATCTTGTATTTTGTATCTTCAAAGTGAGTAACATTTGGATGATGTTGTTAAGGTCGGCTGATACCTAAGAATGAGACATAGCAAACTTGGATTACTATTGCATGAGCTACGGTGTAATGACCCTAGTACACACACAATTTCTTAGATCACTTCTTTTAAGGAACATGAAACTTCTTCAGGTCAGGTTTTCTTTAAGCAAAATTGGCATTCAGGAGATAGATCATCCAAGAGGTAAGGTTTTACCTTTCATTTTTCCCCCCAGGGTTCAGGAACAAGTTTCTCTTTAAACATCCTTATTCCTTTTAACACATTACAGATTTTATTGTTGTTTTACTCTCATTGTCTGAAATTTTATATTTGCTTATATATCTTCCCATCATCAAACAAATTAGTCTCTTATCTTCTATTTCAACCTCACTCTAGTTCTCAGTAAGATGGCAGAATGAAGCCAGATTCTAACCCAAAAGGTAATACAAATGACCATTAGCTGAATTACCACTAGAATGTTGTTCTCGTTATACCACATAAGCCAGAACCCACAAACTGCATTTCTCTCTGTACCACTGTCTTTCAAGTTTCCACTAGAGTAACCATTAAGCTTTGCTTCAAAATCAAAGAATTTTCCTAGCTCAAAGTTACAAACTATTCCTCATATTCTAGACAAGGTAGTTCCAAAACCCTAAAATCCACATGGTCTGATTAATCAGAGTAACAAATCCATTTCTGCTTCTAAATTTAGGCTTCAGTTCCTTTTCCTGTTACTGTGGTAAAATACATTTGCAGAAAACTATTTGTGGTAGATAGGGTTTATTTGCCTCACAATTCTACACTACAGTGCAACATTTAGGGGCAATCAAGGCAACAGGACCTATAAGTAAGTGGTCATACCAGAATCAGATACTGCTTAGCAGGCATTCCCCATTCTAATGCAGTATGAGTGGGAAAACAACAGGGAATAGTGTCCTTCACAGTCCACATATTCTCCTACACTAATTAACATACTTAGTCTCTCATAAACATGTACATAGGCCACCCTAGTCTAGAAGTGCTCTTCATTAAGAGTCCCTTCTTCAGTCCCAGGAAGTTCATCTGAGCTTTGCTCATGTTCATTTAGAAGGTGTAGTTTTTTGGTGACCTTTATTTTATTTATTTATTTATTTATTTATTTATTTATTTATTTTTGCAATATAAGGAAGTATTTATTTGGACTAATAGTCTTTTGTGGCAGGCAAGGCACAAAACAAGGAACCACAGGAGAGTTATCTCATTGCATCTGTACTCAGATGATCAGCTTGCTTTTTCCTTCTCATTCTGCCAGGGACTATTGCTGTGAAGAGACACCCTGACCAAGGCAAAGCTTATAAAGGAAAACATTTAATGGGGTGACTCACTTACAGTTTCAGTGATTTAGTCCATTATCATCTTGGTGGGACATGGTGGCATGGGGGCAGACATGGTGCTGGAGAAGGACCTGAGAGTTCTTTGAGCTGCAGGCAACAGGAAGAGAAGTGGGGAGTATCTTGAGCATAAAAGACCTCAAAGCCCACTCCCACAATGGCACACCTTCCTCCAACAAGGCCATACATACTCCAACAAAGCCACACTCCTGATAGTGCCACTCCCTATGAGCTTATAGGAGCCAATTACATTTAAACTTCCACACCAGTCCCTAGGATGATACCACTCACATTTTAATTGTGTCTTCCAAACTCATCCTAATCTAGATAATCCCTCTTGGGTATCACCATAGGCTTGTCTCCTATCCTACATGACTCTAAATACTGTTAAGTCAGATTTAACCATGGCAGCAAGCTTACACTCCAGGCCTGGCATACCTGTTATCTTCTACATAACTATTTCCTGTTCTTTTTTAATTAAAAATTTTTAGTACAATCTTTTCTCATTTTACATAGCTATAGCTGTTCCCATTCCATGCACTCCTCCTATTCCACCCTTCCCCCCAACACCCTTATCTACTCCTCAGAAAGTTTAAAGCTTCCCATGGGGAGTTAACAAAGTCTGAAATTCCTCTTTGAGGCAAGATAAAGGCCCTCCACCCTATATATAGACTGAGCAAGGTATCCCTTCAAAAAGAATATGCTTCAGGATGCCAGTTCAAGCACTAGGGATTAATCTATGTCCCACTGGTAGTGGCCTCACAGATTGTCCAAGACTCACTACTGTCTTCTACATTCAGTGGGCCAATTTTGGTCCTAGGCAGGCTCCTCTGCTATCTGTCCAGAGTCAGTGAGCTCTCGCTCACTGGGAAATTCCCTGGGGTAATGTTTCTCATTAGCCCTTTGATGGCTTCCTCAATAAAGATATCTCTTTGCTTGCTCTCCCTCTCTGCCCTTATTTCTTCTTGAGCATCCTATTCCCTCATGTTCTCTTCCTCCCTCCAGCCACCCCTCCCCTTTCACCCCCTCTTCTTCCCCTCCACACTCCCAATCTTTTCAGGAGATCTTTTCTGTTTCCACTTCCCAGGGTGATCCTTGTATGTATCTTTTTGGGTTCTCCTTCTTACCTAGCTTCTCTGGTATCATGAGCTATAAGCTGATGATCCTTTGCTTTATGTCTAATAAATTATGAGTGAGTAAATATCATGTTTGTCTACCTAGGGAAATTCCCAGAAATCTACAAGGCTGATCCAAGTTACGAATTAAGCAACAGTGGAGAGGATGTCTAAACTGGCCTTTCCCTTTAATCAGATTGATTACTACCTTAATTGTCATCATAGAACCTTTTTCCAGCAACTGATTGAAGCAGATACAGAGATCTACAGTGAAGCACTAGACTGAGCTTCCAGAGACCAGTCCAAGAGAAGGAGGAACAATAATATAAGCAAAGGAGTCAAGACCATGATGGTGATACTCTTACAACCTTTCTGCTTCCCCTTCTTCTGGGTTTTTTGAGCTCTAACAGATTTTAAGGAGGCATCTTATTTAGGGGTTATTGACTAAAGCAGCATTCACAAGGCCTGTATTGTTTTGCACCAGATCATCTGTGTATATATAATGAGTAGTTTATTGCTTTTATGGGATTCCTCAGTGAGCAAACAAGTGGATCTCTGATTCCTATGCCTTCTCCTGGGGTCTTTTTCTACTGTTCATTTGTCTCATCCAAAGCTGGAGTGATAGTTTTTTTCTGTTTTATTATATTTTACTCTATTATATTTTTTAGAAAATGAATGAATGAATGAAAACCTAGCTACTAGATAAAGGTTAGCAAATGAACTATACCTGCTAGATGAAAACTCAAATTATTTTAGAGTGACCCTGATTATATAAAACAACTCCAGGATATGCCTCATATTACAGAGAACCTGATGAACAAATCATGGACTCCACAGTTTTGTGTGTGTGTGTGTGTGTGTGTGTGTGTGTGTGTGTGTGTGTGTGTGTGCACATTTTTTTCAGGGAGGGTTCAAGACAAGGTTTCTCCGTGTAACTTTGAAGCCTTCCCTGAGACTCACTCTGTAAACCAGGCTGGCCTCAAACTCACAGAGATCTGCCTGCCTAGGCCTCTAGAGTGCTGGGATTAAAGGCATGCATCCCCACCAGCTGGATATTGTTTGTACTTTTATTTGGTTACAGTTTGGTGGAGGATTTTGTTTTTGTTTTGCATTGTTCTGTTTCTTTGGTTTTGTTGTTCTATTGGGTTTTGTCTGATTTTTGAAAAAGTACTTAAAGTTGTGTGGGTAGAGGGGGAGAAGACCTGGAATGACTTGGGGGAGGAGAAACCTATGATCAAATAGATTTATATTTAAAAGTTATTTAGTTAATAAAAGCAAAACATTTAAAAAGTATCTCTTCTCAAAGCAAAGGAGCACTAGATCTGGAAGCTAATCTTACAGAAGAATTTTCTCAATAAAAAATACTCCCTTCTTAGATATGCCTAGATTTGTGTCAAGTTGACAAAAATAAAAATAAAAAGCAGCATAGTTAAAAAGCATTTTGTCAAAAATAAATATTATCTGAACTTAATAACACAAATAATTTTAAGTGACCAAAATAGTTTTCAATTTGAGATTTGGTTGAAACGATAATAAATGCTGCCATTTATAGAAAAATCATAAATAATTAACACCATTTTTCATAGTAATAGCCATAAATATTGTTGTAAGTTTTCAAAATCTTTTTTCCTTGTGTTCATATATTAGGCTTAAATAAAACTCCAGGAATATGTTCATGCAAATACTCTCTTGTTTTTTGTAGCTTTACCTCAAATAAAGTATTCAGAAGTTATTACCATTAAAATCTAATAGTAGGTATGTGAAATAACTTATAGTCTTGAGTTTTCTAGGTGAAATTACAAATTTCATTTAAAATGTTTTTGTAATTTTATTTTTATTTTACACCCTGATTGCCGCCTCCCCTCCCTCCTGTCCTCTCACTTCCTCCCAATACCTCCCCCACCTCTGTCCCATCCCTTCTTACAGCACCCCTCCTTCATATTCACTCAGAATGGGGCAGGCCTCCCATTGGCATCAGCAAAGCATGGCATATGAAGCTACTTTAAAACCAAGCACCTCTTCCTGTACTATGGCTGGGCAAGCCAATCCAGCAAGTGTCCTTCAAAGCAGCAGGGACAGCCCCTGCTCTCATTTCCAGGAGTCCCACAAATAGACCAAGCTACACAACTATCACATATGTTCATAGGGCCTAGGTCAGTCTTATGTAGGTTCCATGGTTTTTGGTTCAGACCATGGGCCAAGCTAGCCATTTCTGTGGATGTTCCTCTGATGTCCCTAACATCCCTCGCTCATACAATCCCACGCCCCTCTCCTCAGCATGGTTCCCCAGCTTAGCTACATGTTTTGCCTAGGGTCTCTGAATATGCCTTCATCAGTCACTGGATGAAGGCTCTCCAAAGGAAAATCTGGGTAGTTACCTATCAGATCACAGGAGATGGCTAGTTCAGGCCATGATCACTGCTGCCAGAAGTCTTAGCTTGGGCCTTCCTTTGTAGATTCATGGAAACTTTCCTTGCTCCAGGCTTTTACCAGATTCCATAAAGACCCCTTTACAGTCATTCCTCTCAGCACTCTCCCACTCCATCTAGCCCCCAACCCATTCCCTCAAGTTACAATGCCAACCTACCCCTACTCTAACATCAGCTAAACAATTTGAACATACATATAACCCCTAAGGAAATAGAAGTAGTCATTAAAAGTCTCCTAGATAAGAAAATCACAGGGCCAGATGGTTAAATGCAGAAGTCTACAGCATTTCAAAGAAGAACTAATACCAGTACTCCTCAAATTATCCCACAAAAAAGAAACAGAAGGAACATTGCCAAATTATTTTTATAAGACAATAGTAACCCTGATACTCAAATGACACAGAGTCAATAAAGATAATGACAGACCAATTTCCTTCATGATCATCGATGCAAAAATACTCAATAAAATACTGGCAAACTGAATCCAAGAACACATCAAAAAGATCATCCACCATAATCAAGTACTCTTTATCCCAGAAATACAGGAAGGATTTAAAACACAAAAATCTGTCAATGCAATCCACCATATAAACAAGGTGAAAGAAAAAAAAGAAACACATCATTTACTGAAAATCCCTTGACACAATCCAACACCCTTTCATGATAAAAAGAATCTCAGAGAGTCAGGGATACAAAGAACATACGTAAATAGAATAATAGTAATACACATAAAACCAATAGTCAACATAAAATTAAATGGAAACTCAAAGTGATTCCATTAAAATCATGAACAAGAAAAGACTGAACCCTCTCTCCATTTCTATTAAATATAGTTCTCAAAGTTCTAGCTAGAACAGTAAGACAATAAAGGGAGATCAAGAGGATATGAATTGGAAAAGCCCAAGTATCACTATTTATAGATGAATTTTTTGCTTTTGTTTTTAGTTATCCTATAACATTATTTGATTACATTATATAGGGTTATTTTAGGAATATCCAATCTGCTCCCTCAGACTATTTACCTATTAATCTGTCAATACAGAATCGTCTTAATATTGTTGTTCTTCTATTTGTGTATATTATGTAAGTATGCATAAATTTTACTTCCCATGTGTGTCATGTATATCAGTGTTGCTTTGTAGTATGTTTTTAAACTCAGCAATAACTTTTAAACATGATTTCACCCTTGAATATCATATTTTTTCTATATCTTGGGTTTCTCTATGTAAGTTTTTTGCTTTGCTGATATTTGGAAAATGACTTGCTGGATTTTTAATGTCATGGCATTAGATCTATATACTGACTTGGAAACTACTGAGATCATCAAAATATCATGTTTATAGCCCATGAAAATGAAATATCTTTTTATCTTCTATTTTATCCTTAATTTCTTGAATTATTTTTATAGTTATTCTCATGTATATCATATATATGTGATTAACTATATACCTGAATATTTCCTTGAGGGGTGCTCATGTAAATAATAGTTCATGAAAAGTCCTTAAATTTAAAATTTTGGGCCGGGCGGTGGTGGCGCATGCCTTTAATCCCAGCACTCGGGAGGCAGAGGCAGGCGGATCTCTGTGAGTTCGAGGCCAGCCTGGTCTACAAGAGCTAGTTCCAGGACAGGGTCTAAAAAAGCTGCAGAGAAACCCTGTCTCGAAAAACCATAAAAAGAAAAAAGAAAAAAAAATTTAAAATTTTGGCTTAATGTATTGATATATGACAAGGAAAAATTATTTAAGTACAAAATTATCTTCACTTTCTTCCTTTTCCCTTCTCCATCATATAAAATATAAGGCATCATACATTGCTAGGCAAACACACTGAGACTGAGCTACATATTTCAAATAAAGATTGTCTTTTAAAATAATAACACTAACAAAACTGGACATTTTGTATAAAAGTTGAATCTATATTGTGGTATATTGCAAAATATACCACCTTAATATAAAATATAAAAGCATATAACAATTAAAAGGTGACAGAAGAATATGTAGATGATAATGGGTTAGGTATTGATTTGATTTATATCAAAATAATAAATCTCTAAGATCAAGAAATTATAAACTTACATCACATTAAAATCAAGAGTTTCTGTTTCTCAGAAGACACAATAAAAAGGATGAAAATAGTACGAACAAACCGGGATAAAATACTTGTAAAGACTGTATGTAATTATAGACCCGATGACCGAAATATATAATGTACTCTAAAAACTCAGCTATAAGAAGAATACAACTCTATTTTAAAGGAAGGGAAAGGTATACATATACATTTTATAAAATAAGATATACAGATCACAGATAATAAACAAACATGCGACTTTACACCACATAAGTTGCACTGATTATATGCACTAGTGATTATCATCATTTAAAAAATGGCAGGTATCCTTAGCAGGGCAGTAGCTGCTGGGAGACTGTGATGGCAGGTGACCCAGAGGCCGCAGTGGGTGTCCCGAGCAGGGCAGTGACAGGTGGGAGACCACAGTGAGAGAGAGACAGATATGCCATGCAGAGAGAATTTGAGGATAGAGTTTATTTAGTGGGCTATGGAAGGGAATGGGGAGAGGGAGAAAGAGAGGGGGGAGTGCAGAGAGAAAGAGAGAGGCAGCAGTCATCTCTTCAGAAGAGGGACAGGGAGAGAGAGAGAGAGAGCACAGGCTGGAGGAAGCAGAAGATCCATTTGCCCCAGAAGAGCGTTGAGTGGGTGGGGTTTGTCTCTTAAGGGAACAGGGTAACCAGTTGAAAGGACAGATCATAACATTGCCATCTCTTTCTTATAATAAAAATGTAGGAAGTTAGACATAACAGGTTAAAGTAATTGGACCAGCAGATTTTTAAGACTGCTTCCTGCTTATTTTTGGGTGTCATCTTTTTGGGGTGGGGCTGAGAAAGCTAGGTGCTGGTCATATCTTGGGATAGCTGGTCTCTTTACTCTTGTCCAGAGTTTGAGGTATGGAACTGTTCTGTTTCTTAGATCTGGCAATGTTTTGGCAGAACAAAGAACAAAGTTAACTTTAAGAAGAAAAAAAGACAATTTAGGACCAGGGAATTGAGAAGGGGTGTATCTGACTTGTTTAAGGTGGATCCTTCAATCTGGCTCCCTGGAACTCACAAGAATTTTGGGGGTTTGTGAAAACATAAGTTTTAAACAACACCATATTTATACCAGAATGACTGTGACAGATATTTTTGCATAACGAAAAGTATCTTTAAGACAATGAAAGACAGCATGAGAGAAAATTTTGTTTGGCGAGGCTGTCCTTTTAAACTGTCAAAACCTCTCTGCTGTCAAACTGCATCAGAGATCTTTGAAATTTTACTTGAATTATTGGTTAAAAAATGACAGAGAACTTACTTGGTTGGCTACCTAGAGCTACTCCTCAGTGTCCTCCATGGTCGTTAAGTGTCATATTTGTCTTTTGCTGTTTAGCGCAGTGCCTGCTAGGCTCTAGAAGATCCTGTGGGCTATGAACTTTGTAGGAAGACAAGCCTACCCTGATCTAAGCAGTTAGGCTGTTGATTCCAATGATGCTGTCCATCATCTGGAGATCTTCAGTTTAGATGAAAGGCAGTATTGTCCAGTGGTTAGCACTTTGCAGTTGATGAATCAAATTGCAGATGAACACTGTTTTGTGCCCATCTGTCTTCTGTGTTCTTTGGAGAAAGTAGAGTGCTGCTGCTAGGAAACAACCTGCCTCTGTTATGAAAAGTCTTCTAATAATTAAACATTTAAATGCCATATTCCCCAGATCTCTGAGCAGTTGAGAGTTGTTTACCAGGTATAGATAAGTTATAACTTCAGAATAGAACTTCTTGCTGGGTCCAAGCTTGGCTGTACTGGCTCTTAACATAACGGGTAAGATTTATACTTGTAAAAGACAAAGGAGAAAAAAATGCTTGGAATAAAATCTTAACAATAGAACTTACAATGGTAGAGAACAGCTTAATATATTTTAAAGCAGGGTTTGATAAAATATGCCAGATTTTTGTAAGAGATTTAAGAATTCATACCAATTCAAAACATGAGACTTATTGTTTTCTTAGTCTGGAATGAGATATAATGAACAGACAAATATGTCATTTAACACATACACACAGAGTTAACTCAAGTCACATGTATGCACACACACACATAACATTAAACAGGAGTTGGGTGAAGCTAATGCTTTTGGTGGGCCCTACCAAAGGCATGTCACTGCACAAAACACACATTTAATAGAGTCAGTAAGAGTCAGTAAACAGTGGGACTCGGCAAGAAATACCTCAGTAAAGATGGCAGGGCTTGGTCACCTGACATGGCCCTCAGTTAAGATGGTGGTGAAGTCACCTGACCTCAGTAAAAATGGCAGTGGTCATGTGTTGCATGAAGAAACCACATTTTTTTGAGCAAGGAGAGTTTTAAATATAATAACAAGAGAGACCGAGAGGCTGTGTAAATCATACATTTAAAACAGAATTACATCCATGTAGCCACACCATTCACACATTCTTTTACATATGACATAGAGAGGAAAATTACTTAGCACCATGAACTGCCATGTTGCCAAGCCACTGCGCCACCAGTCACTGTGGGGAGATACGGCTGGAACTGGAATGAGCTGGCTTGTGGATCTGACTAATCTTGTCTGTTTCTGCGGGACCAGCAGTACCAGTGGCAGAGATAGAATAGAAGGAATTGTAGTGATAAAAAGAGCGTTTCCAGGCAGGTGGGGAAAGGGCTACCCAGTGAAAGGAAGAGTGGAGCCGGCGGGAAACCAGCAGAGCATTTACAGGCGGGTGGCTGATAGTTTTTTGAGTGTTTATTTCCAATAGCCGAAAACATGAAAGCTGCAAAAACAGCACAAACCTCAGGTCTGGCAGAGGAACTTCTTCCCTTTAGAGATGGGGTTGGTAATTGAGCTTGACTGGCTACAGTCTAGGTGACTCAGGAGCCAGGGGTTAGAGGCTGCAGAGGCAATCTCTCAAAGCAGGGAACATTTACAAGTGTTCCAAAAGGAAAAACAAAACAAAACAACAAAATCTGAGGGACCCCAGGCTCCCCAAAGAACACACTGCTCAGGGAGTACAGTGCCAGGGGTGCCAAACCACATGAATGGTGGGAGGACCTCCCCAGGTGGTCTGGTCATGTTTGGAGCTATGGGAAGCATTCACCAGGGGTGAATGTGAGTGAAATATGACATGGAGAAGAGAACCTTACCATATGTAGTGATGGAAAATGGTCCAAGCAGTCTAAGTCCAAGGTCCCAATGTATCTTCAGACAGCTGGCCTGCCTGCAGGCAGGAAGGAATATGGAGAGAGCCTGGCCTAGTCTGGCAACAATGTTACTGTTTAAAAATGGTGGATGTCCAAGCAGGGCAGTGGTGGGTGGGAGGCCATGGAGGCAGGTGACCCAGAGGTAACAGGTGACCCAGAGACCACAGCGGGTGTCCCAAGCTATGCAGAAGTGTGAGAGAGATATGCCATGCCAAGAGAGTTTGGGTATAGAGTTTATTTTCTGGGTTATGGAAGAGAAGGGGAAGGGGGAGTAGTAATAGAGAAGAAAAAGAGAGAGGTGGGAAAGAGCAAGGCAGAAGCCACCTCTTCTGAAGAGGGATGGGGAGAGAGAAGAGCACAGGTTGGAGGAAGCAGAAGATTCTCTTATCCCTGCAGAAGGGGAAGTAGGCAGGGCTTGTCTCTTAAGGAACAGGGTAACCAGTTGGACAGACAGATTATAACAGTGATGAACTCTGAATCACCAATAATGCATGAATATTACATTAAAGAAAAAATAAAATCCTTTCCCCTTGGAGTCATTTAACTAAGAGTAAGTCTATGTTTGAATTTTCTACTTTATGATCCCTATGTCTTAATTCCTCTGCTTGTCTGTTGTACAAGTCTGAACCTATGCCTGCCTGAAGGCTGTCTTGTGAATCTGTGCGTGCCTGTCCATATGGGTGTCTGTTTCTCTCTGAGTCTCTATGCCTGTAGTGTATGAATTCTGTCTGTTCTTTACATTTATTAAACATCATAGAAAACTTGGGGAATGAGTGATGTACTTTATTGATATCTTTATCAGAGTTTTACAAGAGATTAAGTCACTAGTTTCAACTGATTCCAATAGACCCAGAAAACAAATATGATTGATAACCAAGAAATATCCATGGTTGCTTTAAACTGTTATGATAAATTTTAGGAAGCTGTTTTCAACTTCTGTGTTTGTTGCTTTCAGCAAATGATAAAACATGCATTGTCTGGATCAGGGCACAAGAAGAGTAGTGATGTAAGATTGCAGCTATGCAATAGTTTAGATTGCCAAGGTTGATTACATAGGAAATCCAAGGCAAGTAAGGTACTTTGTTACAATTGTTCCTTTAAAGGAAATGTAAATAAACAGTTTGGTTCAATGTAAGCTAGTAGTCTTAAGCCTTAACTGAATTCAAAGTTTATTATAAATCTCTGCTCTGAGGGTCAAGCAAAACTTCTTAGAATTTAAAGGATATTTTCAGCATATTGCATTCCTTCCACATATATAGCCAGATAATATAAATTAAAACAAATTATTGTTGTACATACATTAGAATGTGCAAGTTCAGAGCACTTTCAACACAAAGTGATATATGAATTGCCTTGACTTACATCCCCATTCATAAGTGATGAAATTTTAACAGTGTTAGAGCCTCTTGGAAGGCATTTTTACCATCTTAAACAACAATAAACATAGTCTTAATATATACTGACAAAAAGGTGTTAAAAACTGTATAAACACCATTGCAACAAATGTTTACAACAGCTTTTTTTTACAATTATTAAAAGGCAGAAAAAACCAAAATACTATTCAACATATGAACAATTAAAAAATATATTACATGCAGACAGCTGGATGTAATATTATCCAATACTATTCAGTATTGAAATAATGTACCTATCTCTGAAAAACCCAAAGGAAACTTTCAAAATATTACTAAGTAAAGAAGTCAATCTGAAAGGGCTCTAGAGTGTATTATTGCACTATAAAACATTTTGAAAAAGGCAAAAGTGGAGGAAGTTTTAAGATATTCATACCTACTTCCACATATAATATTGTACATTATTATCCAGTTTCCAATACATAGAATGCACAATATCAAAACTGAACACTAATGTATAAGTGACAATTATGTGTCAAGATTTATTGTTTTTTAGATACTAATGTCATATAGAATGTTGGTATTGAGAAGCATATTTGAAAACCAGAAGCATTTGAGCATCTACTAAATTATGCTATGAGAAATGTGTGTGTGTGTGTGTGTGTGTGTGTGTGTGTGTGTGTATTTGGAGAGAGAGACAGAGAGAGGGGAAGAGACATTAAGATTAAAATGTCCCACCTTTTATAAGCTGGAGAAAGAGAGAAGCTGGTTGCATATATCAGTTTAAAACAAACAGCTTGAGAAGCATGGAATCTGATGATGTGACAAAGTGTCTGAAAGCCTTTAGGTCTTGGAATCTGATGAATTTAACTAGGAGAACAGAAGCCCTGAGAGCCATGAAAGTGGATTGTTAAGGAAGCCTAGGAATTAAAAAGTCCTTATAGCCTGCATCTTTGATGTCTAAATGGGGAAAAATAGATGATGTTGCTGCAAAACAAAAAATTGTTTCTTAACAATTCTGTTACATGTACTCTTGATGTTTTTGTTAACTTTTGTCCACAATGATTAGTAAAATCTTTATTAAGTGTTTCTGATTCAATGCAAATCTTTACATGAAACACTTTCACAGACATACTCAATGTTTTACTAACTAGTTAGACAGGCTGTTATGTTAACATATAATATTAGCAGCTATAGACTAAAACCATAGAACCTCCACCTGGCGATGGATGGAGAAAATGACAGAGCCCCACATTGGAGCACGGACTGAGCTCCAAGGTCCTGATGAGGAGCAGAAGGAGGGAGAACATGAGAAAGAAAGTCAGGACCGTGAGGGGTGGCGTTCATCCATGGAGACGGTGGGCAGAAACTAACGGGAGATCACCAACTCCAGTTGGAATGGGACTGATTGAACATCTACCAAAACCGGACTCTCTGAATGTGGGCTACGGTGGAGGCTGACTGAGAAGCCAAGGACAATGGTGATGGGATTGGATTCTACAGCATGGATGGGCTCTGTGTGGGTCTTGTCAGCTTGGTTGCTCACCTTCCTGGACCTGGGGGGAGTAGGGAGGACCTTGGACTTAACATAGAGTAGGGAACCCTGATGGCTTCTTGGCCTGGAGAGGGAGGGAGTGGGGGTAAGGGTGGAGGGGAGGGGAGGGAAGGGGGAGGAGGAGGGAAGGAGATGGAAATTTTTAATAAAAAAATGAAAGAGAAAAAAGTTTTAAATACATCGTACTGAAAATTTGATAGAAATATTCTCACAACTTTATGTACAAAACCAATTCAGATGTCAATCAACATTTAAACATATATGTATATGTATATATATATATATATATATATATATGTTGTGTGTGGTGTGTGTGTGTGTGTGTGTGTATGTGTTTGGATATATATGTTTTATGTGTTTATGTATCTGCTTGTGTGTGTGTCCTGTGTGTATCCAAAATTTAAGGGGGACTAACAACTAAAAAAATTTTGTCACTATGTAGTAGAATACAATGAAAAGAAATGTAATGCGATGGCACTGGAACTACTTAATAAATAGAGGCTGGCAGAATTTGGAAGAGAGCTTATGTTTCTTTGATAAGACTCTTGGTGACACAGGGATATCTAAGTTAAATTTGTGAGCAGAAAAAGAGGTAATTTGTACAGAGAAGAATAATTTATCACTATAGAACACACACACACACACACACACACACACATATATATATATATAATGTGTCAATTTTATATGTATATTTATCATAAATAGAGCAATGCCTGAAATATGAGCATTAAAGACACTTCTACTGAAGTAACACAGAAATTGAGAATAAATTATTGAATACTAGAAAAAAAGTAGTTGCTGTTAAAAAGTAACAGAAAGCTTGGTTCAATGTACAATGTACAATGGTTACTATGTACTGTTTTGTATAAATTAAATATTCTTAATAATTAAAATTAAGATAATATAATTTCCTGATTTTGTTAAATGAATCTAGTTACAAAATGACCCTAGTGGCTTATTACTATACTTATAGATCATAACATCTCTCAGCCCTCATCAGAGAAGCTTATCCTTGCAGTAGATACCAATTAAAACAAAGAATCACATCTGGTAAAAGTGCAGAGAACAAAAGACTGTGAAGTGTTCAGCTCTTATTCAGACATTCAGATCACACTATGCTTTGCCTTAAGACTCGGGGATCTTTTCAGAAGGGGGATTATAAGGAAGTTTTAGATCCAGGAATTGTTAATAACTTCAACAAACAGTGTTTTTCAGACAAAACAGGATAGATGCACACGTTAACTGGCATCAAGTTTTAGGGCATGCACAAGATATGTAAAAGTTCCATCCAGACAACATCCCAGCATAATGAAAGAAAGATAAACATAAAGTTCTACAAACAGTATTTTTTAAGTTCTGGGAGAGGGATTGTAAGTTTTTCTTTAATAATGTGAGCAGTGGTATGGGACAGGTCCCAAGCCCATGAATAGCTTGGCAACACAAATTGGACTCAATGGAGTAAAGAGGGGAGAAGACAAGGAGGAAAAAGTAAAGGCGGAAGTCACAAAATAATTCCATACCAGTTCAGAATTATGAATACTATAAGGTTATTTATTTAGGGGAAACTTACAGATCAGTGTCCTAGATCACAGTCTTCTGCATGAACAGGAATAGAGTCTAGTAGTCTGAAACAAGACCTGGGAGCAAGAGAGAGAGAGAGCACAGGCTTTACAGGTGCATTTACAGTATAAAAGTCCATGCCCAAGTAGGTTGGTATCTTAAAGACTATTGGCTGAAGTAGCAGAAGTTCCCGCAGCAACTCCTTCTTGTTTAAATAAGAGAGTTCAAAACCCAATACAAAACTATATACACTAGAAACAAATATCAAGTATAAGATTAGAATTACAATAAACATTCTATTCTAAGGAGTCTAAGTCTTGTATTTAAAATTGCTTGGCTAGATCATAAGAGGGTGGTGACTATGACTAATCCTCAACCTCATCAAAGGCCTGAAAAGGGAAATAATATTACTTGAGTAGGCAGGAACTGCAATTAAACAGCTTCCTAAGTGAGCAGTATATGAGGGAGACAATTGGCTACCTGAGCAATTACTCAAAGTCTCATTTGCAATGATGAAGCAACCAACTTTGGCTAAGGCCTAGCAAAACTAACAGACCATTTTTAGAGGGAGGAAACTTTTAAGAACCATATTACCCTGTCTTGGCAAGATTTGAAAGCCTTTTTCCTTGTGTTCTGCTTATCCATTTCAAGATACCATGTCCTTTGTCAGTGGTTGAAGTATGGGCAGTTCCTTGCCCAAAGTCCAATTATGCCAAGAAAAAAAAAAAAAACAAACTCCTAGTGAAGTGTCTTTGGTACTCAACATTCTCTTAGGAATAGATTGGTGCTGTCAGGAGCAATCATGTCTCATGTCAATAGAACCCTAATTTCTTTAAATGTCATGTTCTGCAAATCTTTTTAGTGGTTGATGATTACCTTTCTAGACAGAATACAATCTCTATGTATTTAAAAAACCTAATTTATCTAACTGTATGTACAACAAACATGAACAACTATTGGCCTATAATATTTAATACCTGTATAACTTAAAGACTAAAACTTCATGCCAGAATATTAAATAACATGTAAACAAATGTGCAACAAATGAGGACAATGACCTAAAAATGTAAACAATGTATAAGTATCTTGATTGGAAGTAGGAGTAATATATAATGTAATATGAAAATATAAAAAGTTGTATCAATGTATGAAATGTCCTAAACAAAGAAAGAAGCTTACAGGTATAAAATCTGACAGAATAACTTGGCATAGGTGTACAAATATTGTAAACAGAAATAGCAAATATAATTTGAACTTGTATCAATATACAAAAACTATATCAATGTAAATTACAATAATAATAATATCATAATAATAGCTAAATAATAGCTAAATAATAGCTATTTAATAATAGCTAAATAATAGCTCACAAGTATTCACTCTATTACCCACTATTGTTTTTTTAAAAAAAGACAAACATAGTTTTCACTCCAACCATCTTCCTAATACAAGTAATAATCAACAACCCCTAAACGGTGTTTCCAACACTGAGGACAAACATTTTTGGGATAGAGGGCATCATCTTCTAGACAAAATTACTGTGTAGTATAGTTGCAAAAAATTTCTGAGAAGTCAATAAGGTTTTTGTTTTTTCAAAGTTCTTATTTGGATTTCTGACCAGAACATTATGAGAAGCTATACCATTTCAGCAGTTTTATAGTAATGCTAACAGTATCATGATGACATCTCAATTAGGCGGAGTTGTTGTGGTGTCCCATCTTCATCTTAGAAACTTTATAGATCCTGTAGAAAAAGCTATTGCTCATCATGGAAAACTTAAAAATTATTCATAGTGCCATACATTTGATAATGAATACAATATAGACAAAATAGACATGGAGAAAGTAAAACTTTTCTTAAAGTCTTCCTTCTGTTTCTTACCTGATGGCTCCCTATATGAGACAGAAACTCTGAATGTACTTTTAAACAACAAACTTGGATTTAGAGAAGTACAGAGCCATTGTCCAACTTCAAAACCAGCTATATATTTTAATAAAAATATATAGATATATATTTAAATGTATATGCATTAATTACCTGATCTCATCACTTGTATTGCTTTTTCTAGATGATCCTTAGTGGATAGTTATTTTAATTTCTGTCAGCATTCAAACATTCGGGGTCTCTTGAATTTTTGAAGATGTGTATTTTCTTGTAAAGATAAGAGCAGAAACCTGCCCCAACCTTATATGCTTTCCTTACCATCTGTATGTTTGTCACCATTGTTGATGAGCTGTCCTTTCTTTTTATCAAGCGGTTTCTCCTTTTCAAACTGAATATTTATTAATTTTGATGGTATTCATAGTTTTTCTTTTCCCGTGGAAACAAAAGCAAAACCCCTTCCCAAACATAGCACATCTCCTGTTTTCCATTGTGAGGTCAACACATCCTTAAAATATACTTGTTGACTGAATTCAGAAGTTTTTTTTTTCCATTATCCAATGCCTCGATGCTGCTGTTGTTCCTTTCTCATTAGCATTAAGAAAAATTAAGGTTAATAAATCATTATACAGTCTATTTCTGGGGGTATTTTCCATCCTTTTCTGTTTGTTTAGCCTATCCTTTATAGTACAATTTGACATTTTTATAACTGCCTGACCTGTAGGATTATTTGATATTCCTGTAATGTGCTTTATATTATAATAAGAAAAAACATTTTATTTTCTTAGATACATATGCCAGACTATTGTCTGTCTTTATTTGTGTAGGAAGGCCCATGATGGCCATAACTTCTAATAAAGACATGATTACTGAATCAGCCATTTCTGAGCTCAAGGTGGTTGCCCATTGAAAACCTGAATACATGTCTATGGTGTGTTGTACCTATTTTAATTTACCAAATTCTGTAAAATGGAACACATACATCTGCCAGATTTCATTCCTTTAAATACCCTTTGGGTTACTCCCTATAGGAAACAGTATTTGGTTACAGAAAGAGAAAGTAGGACACCTCTTTAAAATCTCCTTAGCTGGTTGCCATGTAATAGAAAACTCTTTTTTAGACCTTTGCTATTGGCAGGCTGTTTTTATGAAATTATGAGGCCTGCAACATGATTTCAATCAGTAATTGATTAATTTCTGCATTACCTTTTGGTAGAGGACCTGACAGAACCATAAGGGCTTGGATGTGTGTCATGTGTATAGGACAAAGCCTTTTTCTGATTATGTCTTTTACCTGGATGAATAATGAAGTCAATTCTGTATCATCTGGTATAAATTCAGCAGTTTCAATATGCAAGACAACTTGTTCTTCATATGTGAATCAGTAACTATATTAAAAGACTGTGAGGAGTGCGTTTACCCATTGAGACGGTAGGACAGATCTAACGGGAGACTACCAAGTCCAGTTGGAATGGGACTGATGGAACAGTGGACCAAACCGGACTCTCTGAATGTGGCTGACGGTGGAGGAGGACTGAGAAACCAAGGACAATGGCGATGAGCATGAACTCTACAGCATGGACGGGCTCACTGTGAGCCTTGTCAGTTTGGGTTGCTCACCTCCTCTTCCTGGACTATGGCGGAGCTGGGAGGACCTTAGCCTTACATAGTGAGGGAACCCTGATGGCTCTTTGCTGGAGAGGGGCGGAGTAGGGGTATGTGGAAGGGAGGGGAGGGAAAGGGGAGGAGGAGGGAGAGGAGATGGAAAATAAAAAAAAAAAGTTTCTTTGAAAATCTCTTAGCACCATGAGAATAGAAATATAATTCTGCCTTCTGGACAGAATTATAAGGGGTTTGTTCCACCTTATTTAATTCTTCTGATTTGTTACCTGCCTTCCTTGATTAATTTGCATCAGTATAAAATGTACAGGCTTCAGTTATTGGAACATCTCATACAACTCGGGGAAGAATCCAAGAAGTTTTCTTTATAAGGTTAAGTCTATAGTTTTTGGGATAATTGCTATTAATTTCTCCAAAAAAATAGCACAAGCCCTTTTCCAGGGTTTATTGTCTCCCCATAACTTTTTTATTTCATCAGCAGTAAAAGGCACCATAATCTCTATTGAATCTATACCTGTTAATTTACAAAGTTTCAACTTGCCCTTTACAGTTAATTCAGAGACCTTTTTCATATAAGTTTTTAATTTTTAAATTTGGTTTATGTGGTGAAAATATCCATTCTAAGATAATCATCTCTCTGCATTAAAATTTCTGTAGGAGAAATTCTGGAAGGCAATATGACTAGAATACAATTAAGATTTGGATTCATACTATCCAAACGTGCTTCCTGTAATTTTTCCTAAACTATTGTCAATTCCTTTTCAACTTCAGCTGTTAATTCTGTTGGACTATTTAAGTCCTTATAATCTAAAGAACTAAAACAATCTAAAGTTTTATTCAAATGAACTATTAGGTCAATTGTTATCCCAACAGCTGGTTGTAGACTGAAGATGTCTCACAAAAATCTTTTAAAGTAATTAAGCATCTGCAACTGGTCTCTCCTAATTTGTGACTTTTGTGTTCTAATCTTCTGAAAACCTTTTATATAACCAAGGCAATTAACAGAATCTCCTCTTTGAATCTTTTCAGAAGCAATTGTAATCCCCATTTAGGCAAAACTTGCTTTACTTTTTCAAACATCCTTTCTAAATTATTTGTATTTGAATCAGATAACAAAGTGTCATCCATGTAATGGTATGTTATAGACTTAGGAAATTGCTTATGTATTATTTACAATGGCTGGCTGACAAAGTATTGGCACAGGGTGGGGCTATTGAGCATTCCCTGTGTGAGGATGGTCCACTGATATCTCCTAGTAGGCTGAGAATTATTAGAAGTAGGTACTGTGAAGGCAAACCTTTCTTGTAGAGGTATATTGAGGAAACAATCTTTTAAATCAATAACTATGAGAAGTCATTCCTTTGATAACAGAGAAGACAGAGGAATTCCAGATTGTAGAGGGCCCATAGGCTGAATGACCTTGTTGATAGCTCTGAGATCTGTTACCGTACTCCATTTTCCAGATTTCTTTTTAACAATAAATGCAGAAGAATTCCTAGGGCTGGTAGATTCTTTAATAAGTCAATCATCTAGTTGCTCTTGTACTAGATTGTTCTAAAGGCTACAGCTTTTCCTCAGCTAGAGCCACTGTTTAAACCTATACAGTTTCTCAGTTAATCATTTTTAAGGCAGGGGTCGTTAGTACCTCAGAAGGTTTATCAATTGTTTTGTGTTCTTGTACAGCCCGAATGGGTGGTGACAGTTATCTATAATATATTTCTAATATTCTCCCAAGAAACAGAAGTTTTGGTGATGGCAGGAATGTTATCTGCATATTTCAATTGGCTGCAATAGGTTCATGACCCCATAAATTCATGACAATAGTGCTACGATGTGCCTCAAGTCCTTTCCTATCGGTCCTTCTGGCCCTAGGCATTCAAGCCCTCTCATGCTTTTGTTTATCTGAGATAAGGTTCCAATCTTAGGAACTGAATATTTACACTCTTGAAGAGGTCAATTCAAATGCCAAGATTCTGGAGTAATGATACATCCACACCCATGTCTATTATTCCTTCAATACACACACTCTTCGCTTTGGTCTTTGATCATTTATAGAAGTTTGTCAGAATATATGTTTCCTATGTCCTACTGGAGTTTTTGATAATTCCCTCCACATTTACTCCATCATTCAGACCAGTATTGTTTTTAACAGTAAGCACTGGATATTTTAATGTTCCTGGTGGGACACATTCTCCATAGTAACTGGGAATGACTGAACCACATTTGTCATGGGGGCCTGCAAGAGCTCCCCCATGGCATTTTCTGATGGTATCGCTTTGTCTTGCCTATCTTTCATTCACCTACATTCATTGCTCCAATGTTGACCTTTGCCATACCTCCTACATATATCTGAAGGATGAGTCCTTCTATTCCTGCCATTCTCAGAGAAGACATTATTCCAAAGAATCCCTTCTCAGATGTCCCTTTAATTTCTTTCTCTTGCCTTATTGTTACAGCTAGTACTTCGAGACCAACAGAAGAGATCAGATTGCATAGGCCATTTACTTTGATAGATATACATTAAACACCTGGAAACTCAGCATGTTTATTATGTATTGCTGAAGGAGAAGAAAGATTAGATAATCTTGATAGTTTTATCTATATGGGTGTATGTCTGCTGTAGTATTCAGGGAAGATGGAAAGGCTTTGGTGACTTTGATAAGGTCATAGTCATCTCAACAATACACATTCACTGTGTCCTTCATCCACTCCCTGCAACTTTCCTTTTTTATTTCAAAAATATTTCTGATGTAACATGACTTCTAGTCCAATGGTAACTCTGCAGTCATCTCTGGAATCCAAATGAGAACAGAAACATTGAACAATCACTCTCAAACTGGAAAAAAAAACACAAAAGAACAATAAAATTTTCCATTTGCAAATGTACCTTGTGGTCTGTGTAAGTTCTGGAAGCAATGGCTGAGCTATAGGTATATGCTGTTACTCTCTGTGGCTGTCTCTCTGGGACAAGGATCCACTCCCTCGCAACCCAAGGGGCAAAGCCTATGAAGTCAGGTTCTCACAGAATCCAAGCTGGAAAAAATCTTCTCTTTTGGGAGGAAATTGGTGAATCATTCCATCTCTGGAATCATTTATTAAACTATATGAAATGAAAATAAAACTGGGAATAGGCTTGGGTGTCTTGATTATGTATCTATACCTTAATTTTTCTCCTATTTTTCCAAAGTAACCAAATTTATTGCCCCTTCTTTTAGAAATCAAGAACAGGTTGAAATTACAGTGTTCTCACCTTACTTACATACTCCCTCAAGTTTTCCTTCAAAGTACTCATATACAACTGCCTATGAATAGATTCAACTTGTTCCAAGCTTTAAATCCAACACCTAGAGATGCTCTCCACTTTACCTTTATTTGTAAGCTTCTCTTGAGAGCATTCCCTTACCTGATCAAGATGGTTTTATTGTAGTTTTAATCCCTGTTTGTAAATCACTTTCTGTGGCCTATATGGTTTTGGGTTTGACCTTACTGAGGTGGTGGGAATTAAGAAAAAATACTGACATCCATACAGAAAAGCTAGTATTGGGCAGGTTGTGAATGCTGATGCAGATGTACCAGCTGTTCAGAAACTCACCATATTATTTTAAACAGATGAATGTGGAGTTAAGTTTTTTACATACAGCTGAATGAGAAGGTGTATTAAATAATATTTGTAAGGGGTCTCTGTAAGGGAGCAGTCTCAGAGTGCAGTTACCATGGAGGAATGAGCTATATTTATTACTTTCAACCAATACTGCCAACAGTGATACTTAGATCAGTGGAAAGTCTAGCCATTACCATGGGTCTGAAACATTGATATCCTTGATATGGGCATGTTCATATCAACAATACACATTTACTCACAGCTTCACTTCCCCCCGCCCACAGGACACTGTGAACCAACATTTTAGAATAAAATATAAATTAATATTATTATACTGTAACATGAGGGCCAGTTTGTTGGGGTTTCTGTCCTGCCTGGTACCCCACAGATGTTTAGTCACAAAAAAATCACACAGACATCTCAATAAAATTATAAACTGATTGGCTCATTAGCTCAGGCTTTATATTAGCTCTTATAACTTATGTTAGCCCATTATTCTAGTCTATGTTAGCCACATGGCTCAGTACCTTTTTCAGTGGGGCAGGTCACATCCTGCTTCTTCAGTGATCTGGGCAGGAGTGCGAGGAATGGGCTTTCTCCTTCCCAGAATTCTCCTGTTCTCCTCGCCCCACCTCTACTTCCTGTCTGGTTGATCCACCCATACTTTCTGCCTGGCCAGTCAGCATTTATTTAAAACATGATTGACAGAATACAGACAATTATCATGCACCATTATGCTGTAGTTATTCTTAAATGGCACATGAATGTCAAACTACAGAAAAATTCACTATCAAAGTTATCTGTCATCCAGAAACACAGTTTGCATTTTGTTTTCAGAATATAGGTTATGTGGTTTCAAATATGAGACTGAAACCCCATAAACTATATTCAATCCACCTTTTTTAAAGCAAATTATAATGCTTTTTCCTTTCTTTCCAAGCATTCTATAAAATTTTTCACAGAAGCAAACCTTTTCTGCCAGGCTTCAATAAAATACTTTCAGTGTCTCTAAAGTCACTATTTTTTTCCAAATTCAATTTTATTTAGTAAATTTTTCTTGTGTTTTTTATCAATTAAAAATCAATTATCCTAATCTTTCAATATTTAGATCTAGGTTATCCATCTGAAAATAGGGTAATAAATAAATACCTTTACTTATCCCTCAAATATTTTTTGGTAAGTTTTAAATCATACATCTTTAAGATATAGCTTTATTAATCTAAAGTTCATCTGAATTAAATATGCTTCAGGAAACTATCAGAACTTTATTCATTTTTCTTAGCTTTCTTTAGATATATTAATATTTTAAACAGTAGTACTCCCAATAAAAAAGAATTTTCTAGGCTTTGTCTAACTCTTGGAGAGTAGATTAAATAAATTATCTAGTGGGGTCTTATGCAACCTTCAAGTATCATAGGAAGTGAATACATACAGACATAGGTATATACACATCTAATTTTGAGACAATGTCAGCATAAAAGCAGACTTATTAGTATCACAGGAGAAAATATTTACAAGCAAGAAAATATCTCTGTGTAAAAGGAAGACCCGAACTCTCAGATGAGCATTGCCTTCATACTTAGATTTCTATTGTAGTACCAGCATTGAATTGATTCTCCTTGAAGAAGAATGCAATGATAGATACATTTTGTTTCCACAAAACCAAATTTATTTTAACTTTTCACCTCTGCAACTGTAGTGTTATATATACAACTAGAGCCCATCAGTTGTATTTTCTTCTACTTACAGCTTACTAGGCCTATACATGGCACTGAAAAATCTATGTGTTTTGTTAACTGATGAAAAGAAGCAGCAAAAAGTTAGCAGGATACACAAATCTGACTGAATTAGTTGCTGTACCCTGGGGATTCACAGCAAGATCACAGCTTTGGTCTCTATTTAAAAAAAAAAAAACATGAAAAACTAATCTGAGAAACAACTTTAGATAATCTGAAATAATTCTTCTAGGGAAAATAATTCCATATTGTGGAATTTAGATATAGAAAGGCCAGGAAAAATTAAGAATAAAAGCCATTTCTTATGTGTTTTTGTAGTATAATAAGCTTTATAGGTAGGTTTTCAAATATAAAACTATAGTGTACGTTCTTTCACAAACCACTACTAACCCAAGAACTGGTGGCTACATAATATGGAAATATTTAGAATCTAGATGTTTACACTGAAATTTGTAGTTACTGATCATTCACAATTTGTATCCAAGTCTCATGCTATTAGGCTCAACAGATGTATCAGTTAAATAATTATATATATATATATATATATATATATATATATATATATATATGATTCTTACTCCTACCCTTGAGACTCTTACTTCTATTGCATTGCCTGGTCCAGGCTCTATTCTATGTGATGGTCCTTTTTAAAATCATATATATAGTTGTTGTCTCATAGAAGTCTGCTGTCTCTGTTTAGAAACAGAAAAGAAGTAGATCCAAAGGGGAGGGGGTGTGGGAAAGAACTAGGAAGAGAAAAAAGAGGACAAATCATATCATGATATTTTGTATGAAAAAAATAATCTATTTTCAATTTAGAAAGTTCTAGAACTCAATGTTTTTCAGATCTGGTTTATTAACTTTATCATAGTGAATATACCTAGATCTATCTATTTTCTAACAAATGTCTTTATTTCATATTCTTTTTGGTCCAATCATTAACACTTCTTGGAGACTGCATTTCATCCAAGTCAGAATAGCTATCTATCATCAATAAAACAAGTGATTGTCTCCAGGGTACAAGATAATGCTTGCAAGTTGCCAAGGGAGGTAAGTCATTAAACAGTCATGCCCACTTACAACACCAATGAACCACAACAATGAGCATAGGAAGATATCCAGGAAGGTACAATAAATGACACTCACATATCAGTGATAAATATTTGGATTTAAGGCACACTCAATAGGAAGGAAATTATGCATTGTACTAGAAACCTACCCTGCTTCCTGAGGCAGTAAATTCATGGATTAGAAAATAATCTGTTGGTGAAAGTGGGGTATTGAAGTCTCCCACAATCAATGTGTAATAGACCAATATGTAATTTAAGATATAGTAGTATTTCTTATACATAAAAGGTGTGTTTCTGTTTGGGGAATTTATGTTAAGGTTTGATATGTTATCTTGGTGAATTTTTCCTTTGATGAGTATGAAGTGTCCTTCCTCATCTTTTTTTGATTAGTTTTAGTTTGAAACCTATTTTGGTAAATATTAAAATCACTATATCAGCTTGGTTATTAGGTTTATTTGGTTGAAATATTAAAGTATATAAAAAGAAAAGAATTTAAGACTGTCATATGTATCTCTGGTTACTACCAAGAACCCTGAAGAATCCTGGGGTCAAACCAATCATCTGAGTCTGGGCTGCTCAATAACATGGTAACATGTAGGCCCAAGCTGCAGTTGAAGACCATGTCACGGTTTGTGGCCCACCTGTGCCTGTGTTGATGTTTGATGCTCCTATTACCATCGAATATCATACAGACAGCAAAGATCAAGGGCTAAGTTAGTTTCATGAGCCATGCAGACACTGGGGGTTGTGGTGATGTGCAGGCCCATCATGATGAAGAACCATGTTGGGATCTATGGTCCTACCATGGCTGGAGATCTGACCTGAGTTTTGGGTACTACATTGCCACTAATGGTCAGAGTTCGAATAGCAACATGAGGCTTTGTTGGTGTACAGCAAGCACAGGGCTGCCAGAACTATTCCTACCAGGGTGGTCATTCCTTCCACCTATAGCCAGGATGTCGTCCAAACCTAAGCTCCTAGCTAGTACCATGTTTGGGTCCATGATCCAACTGCAGCTGGGGTCTGTGTTGGTGTCTGTGGCTAGTGTTATCTCAGAAGGCTTTAGGAATCATACTCAATGAAATCATAAGTATATACTGAGCCATTCCCAGCTTCTACTGCCCTGAGAAAGATGGACTTGCCCCTTGCTGGCCACTACATCAAGAAAGCTGGTCCCTGCACTGGGGACAGAGGGTCCACAACCCTCACTACAAATGAGGATGAAGCTATCCTGAGGGCATGTATGTAGGGGACCTGACTCAATATAAACTGTCTGGCTAACATCCAGATCCACAACTGTGCTTTGGGTGGACCCACCCTAAAATCTTCCCCATCTAGGTCCTACTGTATCATGTGAAGTGACTGGTCCTGCAGAATGATACCTGTAAGAACTCTAAGATACAGAATACCCAATGGGGAGTTTTTGTTGTTATTGTTCTTGCTTTTGTTTGCATATTTCCTTACTTTGTTTTGTTTTCTTATGTGGAAGGGAATTCAACAGGGATGAGGGGATATGGGGGGAATGGGAGATGAGGTAAATATAATTGGTTTGCATGTTGTGAAACCCCAACTGTTGTCGGGGTTTCTGTCATGCCTGGTTCCCAGAATTGTTAAGTCCCAAAGAAATCACACAGAGGGCTACATTAGTTATAAACTGATTGGCCCATTAGCTCAGGCTTCTTATTAACTCTTATAACTTATATTAGCCCATTATTCTTGTCTATGCTAGCCACATGGCTTGGAACCTTTTTCAGTGAGGCAGTTACATCTTGCTTCTTCTGTGGCAGTCTCACAGCTTCAGAAAGAGCTTCCTTCTTCCCAGAATTCTCCTGTTCTCCTTGACCCACCTCTACTTCCTGTCTGGTTGTCCCACCTATACTTCCTCTATGGCTACTGGCCAATCAGCATTTATTTAAAATATAATTGACAGAATATAGACCATTCTTTCACACCACTTCCCACACTTTTTTTAAACAAAGGAAAATATCCATAGTCCATTTATTGGGAATGTGGGCATAGTTTTCCAGACTACTTCCTGCTGGTTGGGGGCCCTGATAATCTTATAGGGACCTAAAGAAAATTTAGAGTTATGATCAAGTCCTGACTAGAGTATCCTATGAGGCTTGATCATTGATCATCTCAGGCAGTGTCTTGAATCTCTTCTGGATGTAGAAATAAGACATCTGGGCCCTCTGTTCCTACCAGAGATTTCTCAGGTGGTCTTCCTTGAACAAACCTGATTTTTCTTAAGTCAGAATAAATCTAGAGCCTCTCATTTTCTGTGGAAAAAAAGAAAAACCTCTTCTCCAATGTAGCATATATTTTGACTTCAATTTTGAAGTCAAGATATTTTCAAAATACCTATCTTGGATTAATTCAGCAGCATTTATAAACAAATATTTTTTGGCAGCTGTTGCTCCTTCCTCAGGATTCAAACAATTCAAAGAGAACATAATAATATACAGTATACAGACTCTCTGTGTATTTTTCATCTTTATGTGGCTTTATTTTAAATTCTATTTCTTTTATTTTTAATTTTTTTTTTCTTTTTGAGACAGGGTTTCTGTGTATCTTTGCTCTGGAATTCATTCTGTAGACCTGGCTGTCCTTTAACTCACAGAGGTCCACCCTGTCTCTGCCTCCCAAGTACAGGGATTAAAGGTGTATGCCACCATAACTTGAACTCACAGAAGTCTCTCTGCCTCTGTCTCCAAAGTGTTGGGATTAAAGGTGTGTACCACAAAACCTAACTACTCTTTTTCTTTTTTTTATTTTAAGGACTTTAACCTCTTTCTTTACTCTCCCAAAATTGTATATATATTTTTAACACACTGTAAACCACTTAGAAGTTTTCTTCATCTTTGAATCTCTCTTTACTGTATATCTCTTTCTTTTTCTGACCACATAAGTCTTTACCTTGCTAAGCAATATGGGTATGATTAAAGCCATGGCTTTGATGGCTGGATCCAGCCCATTCCTTAGATATCTGAGATTCCAGCATCTTAGCAGAGGTACAGGCCTGAGCCATGTTTATTGCTACAACTCTATGGTGTTTTGAGGTCTCTGTCACCAACAGAAATCATGTGGTCAGCTTTTTCTCAACACCATTTAAGTGTTTTGTGGCAGGACCTCTTTAAAGCGCTACAAGGTTTTTCAGCTAAAGCTAAGTCAGGAAACCTCTCTTAAAGGAGAGCACTTGCCTCTAGCAAACAGAGCCCACCTGAGAAAATGCTGCTATCAATAACCATGCTTAACTCTATTCTTTTTGGTCTAGAATTACTTCCCAATCTCTGTCAGGCTTTATGTGGATGTAGTCATCCATACGTTGGGCATCATTTGTTGTCTGAAGTTTCTGTCCTGCCCAGTTTCCACAATCATTAAGTCCCATAGAAATCTCAGAGTCCTACATTAGTTATAAACTGATTGGCCCATTAGCTCAGGCTTCTTATTAACTCTTATAACATATATTAGCCCATTATTCTTGTCTATGCTAGCCACATGACTTGGAACCATTTTTAGTGAGGCTGTCACATCTTGCTTCTTCTGTGGTGGGCTCACAACTTCAGAACAATCTTCCTTCTTCTCAGAATTCTCCTGTTCTTCTTGAGCCACCTCTACTTCCTGTCTGGTTCTCCTGCCTATACTTCCTACCTGGTTACTGGCCAATCAGAGTTTATTTAAAATATAATTGATAGAATACAGACCATTCTCCCACACCACCCAAGGATCTAATGAAGTTATAAAATAATTTACAATTACCACTTTTCTCAATTAGCATAAATCCTTGCTACATTCTAAATCATATCCGTAGACCCACAAATAACTGTAGCTACCATCCCTCATAAAATAAGCTTCTCATCACAGTAAAGAGAACCTATCACAAAATCTCACACTTGGACACAATGCAGAGATTAAAAGATTGCTTGGAGCCCAGCTCCAACAGATGATCTATATTACAGCTCCTTCATCTATGTCTCAGGAAACAAAACAGAAGTGAAAAGACTGTAAGAGGCTGAATACTAAGAATTTGTTATGAAAGCTCCTCTAGAAAGGACTGAATAAATAAGACTCGAACAATGTCACAATCAATAAACATATTGAAGTGAAAGAGGAAAAATTTCATTGGGTCCTATCCTTAGAAAAAGAACTTCAAGAAATCAATGACTGCTATGAGAAGGAGAATTAGCTTCTCCCAGGGATGAACTCCCTTATTGATAGTCAAACCAAAGTTGTCAGCTCTGAAATCATATGCACATAAACAGCAAAAAAGGATTTAGGATGTTCTGTTCATATTCATGTTTATTAAATGTACATAGTAATAATAACTAAAGACAAAATATCTATTAATGAGACTGGAAAGTGACATAGGAAGAGTTAGAGACAGGGTACCTGGTTGGAGGGTGGGAGGGAGGAAAAGGGAAGGAGAAATGATATAATTCTAATACATTTTAAAATTTTTGAATGACAACAACAGCAGATGTTCACTAGATTGTTGAGAAGGTTTTTAGAGATTTTACTTGGTTTGTATTTTTGTTTGATCAGTCTTGAGTATCCTCAAATACTTTAGTATTTGCAAAACATGAAGCCAGTATAGTCTGTAGTGCTATTGTAAGGTACTAAGTAATATATACATATACCAGAAACATATCTTATAGTAGTTTTGCTAATTAAGCAAAGCGTGACATTAAGATTCCAACTGCTTTGGTGTCTTATGCGAACTTGTTTGTACATTTATGAATTTCTTTTATTTTTTGAGGTTATAATATAGCTATATCACCCTAATTCTCCATCTGAAACTTCCCATATACTCCTTGCATTGCTGATTTTTTCACTGTTGCTACATATCTGTATGTATATGTATATAGATATATGTTCCTAATACATAAATACAAGTTGTTTTATCTTCATAATGTAACTTTTCTGCTTGTTTTCAGGGTTGACACTGTATTGTATTACTAACTGGTGTGATCTTTACCAAGGAAATGATTTTCTCCCATTCTCAACATATATCTATTACCTGTAGTTATTTGTGTAAGACCTTCTGGGATTTCACTCATTTACTTTAAAATGTCTATTCTTGTTGTTCTTCTTCAGCTCATATTCTGTGCCATCATGTTGGTGAAATTTTATGAGTGTACTTGTAACCATCCCAGGAGACACAATATCACAGCATCTTTCTGATTTTCTGCTTCTTGAGACCTTTTCAAATCCTCTTCTACAACGATCACTGAGTATTAGGTATGTGAGTTGTTTTATAGATGCATCCATTGGGGCATTATTTCACAACTATACATTAACTTTCAGATGTGAGAACTGTACTCATCTGTGGATATAGTGACAAATATTTAGACTGTTGTTAGGTATTATGCTAGTTTAATAAAGTAGTGGATGTTGGTTTTCCTGCAAGATCCATGACTTCACTAGCTCTGGGCATTTACCTAGGTTTCCAATTCCAGGCATGACTTTTTCTTACTGAATGAATCCTAACTTCAATTAGAGAACTGTTGGTTATAGTCAATGTTTATGTACCCCTACTGCACACTTAAGAGTTACTGTGACATGCTGGTCGTTGATGTGGTTCATAGAATCATAGATGAACAGGGCAACTGTTTTCTTTCCCTGAGAAAAGTACTCACTATGAAGACCTGGTTCATGTGGATCTTGTTATATAGACCAAGCTGACCTTGAATTCACAGACATCTTAATGCTTTCTCTTTACAACACTACCATTAAATTTATGCCCCACAATATCTTGCCTGATTAAACTTAAAAACCTTTTTTTTGTTTTTAAAATATTTCCTGTTTTAGTACTATGAAAATTTCATAAGCTGTATTATGATCATATTCTTTCCCTTCTGTGGAACTCTTGATAAATCCTTCTCTACATCCATACCTACTCAACATCATGTTCTTTATTTCATAAAATAAAGCACACACACCACACACAACTCACACCACACATCACATACAACCATATACACATATCAATACATAAACACACACATATGCATACACAAACACTGTGGAGTCTGGTTTGTGTTAGTCAACTATTACTGAGGATAAGAACTGTCATCATAGAGTGTGATTGGTATACCCAGTATCATTCCACTGAAGAAAACTGATTTTATTTCTCTCAGCAGGTATCATTTGCAATAGATTTTTGGGAAAAAGTGAGAATTTTCTCTCACTTCTGACTCATTCTGGGGTTTTATCTGGCTTGAGATTGTACAGGTATTGTGCATGCTAGCACAGTGTCACTTTTATATGCAACTGCCTAGTTATATCTGAAAAACACTGTTTCCTTGAAATACTCTAACAACTTTTGCTCTTATAAGCTTCCTCCTCCCTTTTCAACATATTCCTGAGTCTTGAATGGAAGAACATGGTATAGACTTCCTGTTAGTGGAGGCCACTCATTTGTTCCTGGCTGTCCAGACATGAAATAATCAGTCAAAACTATATTTTTGCAATACTGTTTGGCCAATAGCATAAGAATATTGCTAACTAGCTGTTACATCCTATACTAACCCATCTCCATTAATCCATAAATCATCATGAGGTCATGAACTACTGGCAAAGTTTCAGCAGGTTGCTGCAAAGGTACCTGTCTCTTGTGACAGCTACATGGCTTCTCTGACTCTGCCTGCTATATATCTTACAGCCTGGGTATATTCTGTTAAGCCATTGGAGAAAAGTAGCTTCTTTATTAACCAATGGCAATAAAACATTCATAGCATACAGTGGGGAATCCCACATAAACTTTCCATTTAGAACTTGATACTCCTAAGCCTCTCTGTACATTACCCAGTTCTGAATTTCTGTTGTTAATTGCCATCAGAAGAACTTTCTCTGTGGAGGATCAAGTGATATACTAACCTATTGGTAAATTAATATTTCCTTAGAAGTTTTTTGCTATGTTCATTTAGAATAATAATAGTAGGTTTGCACTTAGGGTCCATGACATAACAAATCTTTGGTTTTTAACATCAATAACAGTATCAGGTATGGGTCCACCTCATGACTCAAGTTGTAAATACAATCAAAAATTATGACACTTCTCCCAGCGTTTATGCTACAAACACACTAATAAGCATTCTCTGGAAGGTGTGAACATCTTGTAAACAAAAATTATGAAGAAAAGAAGGGTAAATAGGTTCTAAGCTAGTTCTCTCCAGATTATTAATAATAACACTAATCTAATTATGAAGTAAAAGTGTTTCTAATCATTGACTACAAGACCTCACTTCAAATAATAACACAATAGACATTAAGTTTTAAGAAGAATTTAAAGGGAACATATTTTAACAGCAAGGTAAATATGTAAGACAGTGACTTATCATTCTACAATCTCATAATAACCACATTAGGGAAATGAAATGACTATCCTATCCATGTTAATAATTCTTTAAAATTCACAACTATTTACTACTTGACTAGCCAAAAAATGTGTCTATAAAAGATGGGAATATTCAAAATATAACATGATAAAATACATGTTCCTTTAATTTATAACTTTACTGCATATTAGAGATATTTATATAAAGAGTGCCAGAAAAGCATTCAAGAAAACACTATTTTAATTATTTATTATATTATAAAATATGCTACATTGAACATACTCAGATAAATTTTAGAGAACTTTTTAATATTTTCTTAAATAAATTTCTAAGTTAATGGATAAATAAAAGAAATATTTTTGTTTATTCTTCCCAGAAAAAATTCCAGCAATTAACATTTGGTGTAGGAGGCCCTTCCGTCTATGTGTTGCATTCATTGGTTAATGAATAAAGAACTTCTTTGAGCCTATGGCAGGGAAAAACAGAACTAGGAAGGAAAAATTAGGCTGTATGCTGGGAGGAAGAAGGGCAGAGTTAGGGAGAACCTATAGAGCAGCTGCCAGAGCCAGACATGCTAAAACTTTGCCAGTAAGAACCTGCCACATGGGAGCTGCCGGGTGGTGGTGGTGCATGCCTTTAATCCCAGCACTCGGGAGGCAGAAGCAGGCGGATCTCTGAGTTCGAGGCTAGCCTGGTCTACAAGAGCTAGTTCCAGGACAGGCTCTAGAAACTACAGGGAAACCCTGTCTCGAAAAACCAAAAAACAAGAACCTGCCACATGACAATACACGGATTAATAGAAATGGGTTAAATTAATATGTAAAAATTATCCAATAAGAAGTTAGAGGTAATGGGCCAAGCAGTGATTTAATTAGTACAGTTTCTATGTGATTATTTTGGTTCTAATCTAGCCGGGTAGTAGGGAACTAATAAGCAGCAGCTCCCCCAACAAACATTGCTATTTACAGTATATGTAAGAAGATATTTTAGTGTAGCTTTTCTCATGTATGGTATTTTTAGAACATTTTGTTAATTTTACTACATTATTTCTATTTTCATTTTATTTTCAATAGATCTTTTGTCACCATGACAAAATGACTAGGCACGATGGCTTTAGAGGAGAAAGATTAAATTTGGTTCATGACTCCAGAGGTTTCAGTGTTATAGTCAACTCTTTTAAGACTGTGCTGAGACAGAATATGACAGAAGGTCATTTTGAGGCAAAATTTCTTATTTCATGGGGTTCATAAAGGAAAGAAAAATTGAGGGCAGTGACAACATACAACTCAAAGAACACACACACAGTTGCTCATTTCCTCCAATTTTGTCTAGGGTGATCTCACATCTAAAGTTTTCAGAATATCCTAAAATAAACCTTATAGCTGGGTATCAAGGCCTGAAAATAAATACCAACAGGATATTTCATATTCAGATGATAACTTAAAGCTGGGTGTAATGGTTTGCCTCTATAATCCTAGCACTCAATTGGCTGAGAATGATGGATTACTCTGAGTTTGAAGCAAGCCTGAGTGACATAGTACATAGTACATACAGAGAAGACTCTGTTCAGAAATAAAGCAATCATAATCAAACATCATACTAGCACTAGTAAAATGGTAAAATAAGACTGTATTTTACAATTATTTCTTCAAGATATGACTAGTGGGTTCAGTATAATGTATTTCTTCATTTCCACAGCAACTGTGGAAATGATTATAATGATGTACTTTTACTATTTTTTAATGATTGCGATTTCTTCTTTAACAAAAATATAAGATTTCTTTTTATGTGATGTATGCCTGCATGACTTTGTACATACTATGTACCTGCCTGGTGTCAGATTCCCTCCAACTCAAGTTAAGATTGTTATGAGCTGCTTGATGTAGGTTCTAGGAAGTTGCTTATTCTATATGGCATCTCTGCAACATCTTTCCAACCCCCTGTATTAATTACACCCATTGTAGTATTAGGTTAGGTGCCATTCTGTAACATGAGGGCCAGGCTCATTGGGGTTTCTGTCCCACCTGGTACCCCATCATTGGGGTTTCTGTCCCACCCGGTACTCCACAGTTGGCAAGCCCCCAAAGAAAATCACACAGAGAGTCTACATTAGGTTATAACTGATTGGCCCATTATCTCATTCTTCTTATTAACTCTTGTAGCTTATATTAACCCATTGTTCTTATCTATGTTAGCCACATGGCTCAGTACCTTTCTCAGAAGGGTAGCTCACATCCTACTTCTCCAGTGATCTGGGCAGGAGGCAAGGGAGAGCTACTTTCTTCCCAGAATACTCCTGTTCTCATCACCCTGACTCCACTTCCTGTCTGGTTGACGTGCCTATACTTCCTCCATGGCCAATCAGTGTTTATTTAAAACATGATTGACAGAATACAGACAATTCTCCTGCACCAACCCATCTGTTTTTATACTTTTCTTTGGAGTTTTATTTGTACTTTTATGCTGATTTATAAGATTTCTATTTATATTAATTGCTTCAATCCAATAAATAGCACGAAAAGTGCAATACTTCTTTCAGCAGTGAATGATCAAGACAGATGTTTACCTTGTATATTAATACCTGTTTAAACAAATGCTTTAGTCTTCTAATTTTAATTTTATACTAAGTATAAAATACTTATAGATGTTAACCTTCTGAGTTATGGGACTGTGTACTAATTTTCTATTTCACATAGTCAGGTTTTAATTTTTATGTTTAAACTTAAATTATTGGAATACTGTTCAAGTCTCAAACTCACTCTGAGGCTTACTAATTATGTTCTAGTTTTATTATCTTATTCTTATTTGAGTTCTATTTACTTCTCTCATCATAAAACTATCCTTTTAGCTGAATAAAGTAGTTGAAGAATTTGCTTAGAAAGCAAATTACAGACTTTAGAGATATAAAACATATGAGAAAAATAAATGCCTTATAATACTAATATAAGAAATTCAACCAAATTAATGGAAAAAATAATGGAAGAACATATCTCACAGCTGATAAGAGATTTAATTTGCCAAATTTAATGTCTGTAGTATGCCATTCTTACTAACCAAAAAATACCATATAGGAATATCATAATTAACTTTTGTGACATTAGAATGCAAAATAAAATTTAAAGTTTTCATTGTTTAAAACAAAGTACTGAACATAACCAAGCAATAAAAAGCATAGGAGACAGAGTAACCATAGCAGTGTTCACTGCTAGAAGGCTACAGAGTACAGTAGGAAAGATAACTGAGGTCTCCTCTAATGCCTTCGAATTTTTAAGAAAAAATGTTTTCATTCCTTTATTGTGTAAAAAGAAAATCATGAACATACACTCATTATTATTTAACAAGAAACAGAAAAGCAATGACATTGTAAAGGGCAGTCAGTATCTAGAAACTGGATGTTATGACTGATATTCAATGATGGATCTTTTACTAGGGGAAGAGGAAATATAAAGAGGTCATAAAATTTGCTTCAAATACTAGAAAGACATGTGTTGACATGATCTCTATTTGTCTTCTATGGCCATTATTTTCTATTTCTGCAGGTGCCCTTCTTTTCTCAAGCCTTAATATTTCCCTGGCCTGGTGTGGTTTGTTAACAAGTGGGTGAAATCAAGTGTTTTGAAAGTATTTCACACACAAATATGTGATATCAGTATTTTAGTTTTAAAGAGTCATCTGGTTGAAATATTTCTGTAGCACTAAGTTCTATTCAATCCTGAACAAACTTAAATATTTATTTTATTAGTAGTGTATATTGTAAGTCTATAAAAACTAAGAATATTTTCAAATTAATGAGCTTTCTTATGAGAGGTATGATTCATAAAGTAGAAAAATAAGTAATGCTGTCTACAGTCCTGTCGAGTATCTAGAGAGAATGTGATAAGACATATTTTTTAAATGAGTGCCATTTTTACCAAGCGTGATTCATGGAACTGAGTGAATATCTCAATTTACTGATTAGTTCTATGCCTACCTTAGATCTACTTCATAAATACCTTTTGAGGTAAAGATCAATATTCTCCCCATCTACTGTTTATTAGATTCCATTTACATCAAATTGTGAATAATTTAAGTGACAGATATAACAATGAATAAGATAGACTACTACTTTCCTGTAACTTACCTAGGTCATGCTGGTACACAGTGTACTTCACTGACTAAAGTTTAAAAATCAATTCACATTAAAATTATGCTGTGGCATAATAACTTTGGAAACAAAGCAATCACATAATTTACAAATATGGACTAATTTTGTTTAGGATAGGAAGAAAAAGGTGTTCTGACTAGATTTAATTTAATGTGACAGGAGGTAAGTTCATCTGAGAAGAAGAAATCCCCTCTGAAAAAAAATGCATCTTTAATATTTTTCTGTAGAAAATGGATTGATGATTTATGTGAGAGGGCACAGGTCACTGTTGGTAGTGCTATTCCTGGGCAGGTGGTGATAGATGAAATAAAATAGTTTGAACAACTCATGAAGATAAAGCTGATAAACGACCCCTAATAATGGTCTCCACGTCCGTACCTGTACAAGTTTCTTGCAGTTTGTTTAAACAGAGAGCACTCATTAATTACCCAGCCACTCCCACACACAAATAAGTACACAGAAACTATAATAATTACAACACTGTTTGTCCAATAACT
Organism: Arvicola amphibius; assembly: GCF_903992535.2. Taxonomy (NCBI): domain Eukaryota; kingdom Metazoa; phylum Chordata; class Mammalia; order Rodentia; family Cricetidae; genus Arvicola; species Arvicola amphibius. The sequence goes on along the minus strand of NC_052065.1, from coordinate 84,749,404 downwards.
TGGACATATTCCTATATATCTCTTACATCTTACATCTTAAATTAACCCATTTCTATTAACCTATATATCAGCATAAGGTTGTTATTTACCATTAAATTTCTGGCATCTTTCCCCTTCGGCAGCTACTGGCATATCCCTGATTCTGCCTAATTCCTCCTATATCTCTGCTTACATTTCCTACCTTGCTATATTCTACACTGCCATAGGCCAAAACAGCTTTATTATTAACCAATGGCAATAAAATATATTGACAGCATAAGGAGGGGAATTCCACATCATGTTTCCTTTTTTGCCTAAAATAAAAGGGAGGGTTAAACTTAACATAGTAAAATTACATATAAGAAATAGATATCAAGCAGGAATTACAGTTACAATATTTAGTCTATTTGTATTAGGCAATAATTAAAGAAAATATTCTGTCATCTATCTTATCTTTGTGAGTATTAATTTTTTGTATCTAATTTATCTTTTATTGTAATTAAGAAAAATTATAATGATCTGTCTTCAACTATCAAAGACTTTCAGAAGGATACAATATTACCTATGTAAACATGAGGTGCATTGTAGTAGCTTCAAAAATTCTAGAATTGACAGAGACAACTCATTTCTTGGACAGTCACATAAAGTTCCTAAGTAAGGTTGGTGTATCCATCTTCAGCTTATAGGCCCATAATATCTGGCAGACTTTTCAGTGAAGCAGGAAATTTGAAAGGCCATTTTGACTATATTGGCAGTTTGTCCATCACTTTCTTCTACTTCCTGCGGAATGTCTGACCATTTTTTCTGTGACACAGGAATTCTGAAGGACCATCCTGTGTTTTGAAAAGTTCAGCAGTCCCTTTTCTGTGGGTCCTGCATGTACATTTCATATACCATACCTTCATGCAGTCTAGGCAAGAGCAATTTCTTGCCCAAAAGGCTAGCCTTGACACATTTAAGGTAAATTCCATTACAAGTTCTTCAATACCCATCAACCTCTCTGAAGTAATTGGTACTGCCAGAAGCAGATATGTCTTACAGTAGAGAAATGTGTAAGTTCTTCAAACCTTTTAAATGCCATATTCTGTAGGTCTTTCAAGTGTTGAAGATTATATATCCATCTGAAATATATCTCTGTATTTTTAGAAAACCTAGCTAACATGACTACAAATTTAACTATTACAGATGACTATCTATTAATCTGTATTGGTCTATTGATACAAATTTAAGGTCGATTTTGTTACACTGTGTATATGTATTTCTGCTCTTGTTTAAGGTATTATATTTGTGTAGCTCATCTAAAATTGTTCTTAACTATACATTTCAAATACCATACCTTAAATAAGGGCAGAAATACATATACACAGTGTAACAAAATCGACCTTAAATTTTTATCAATAGATCAAGATCCATACCAATGCAATGTTTATTATCTCTATATTGTAATTATCCCCCACATTTTTTCTTAATATTTTCTTAATTTATTTTTTAATTTCAAATATGAAGAAATAATATTTTTCCCTTCTAATATTATTATATAGTTCTTATGAATATTATATTATATATTATATATAGTTCTTATGAATGAGTAACTGTTGTGTCTTGCTCATTACAGAGTTGTCACCCACATTTTTAAAGAAAGAGATTGACTGTGACCTTTTAGTCATTATACCCAACTCATTTTAAATGAAAACAAATACTTATATAAAACCATGTTGGGAATTTGGGCACGGTTTTCTCCAAAATGTTTTCTTCTGTTTGTTGGGAGTACTATTTTTAGGGTTCCCAGAGACGTTTCAGGTGATATGTGTCCATCAAACCACATTATCCTAGAGGGAATCTACAAGATCTCATCTTCTGTGGAAACAAAACCAGAACCTCTTTTCCAAAGTAAGATATCTTTAGACTCAAATTTTGAGGTCAAGATACCTTTAAAATATATATGATGGTTTCAATTAGCAGCCTGTTGTTGCAGGGAAAGAAGCCGTTTGTTCATGCCTAGATAGCTTATCCCCAAAATAACCATACAGAAACTGTATTAATTAAATCACTGCTTGGCCCATTAGCTCTAATTTCTTATTGGCTAACTCTTTCATATTAATTTAACCAATTTCTATTCATCTGTATATCGCTATGTGGCAGGACTAATGGGCAAAGATCCTAATTGGCGTCTGTCTCAGGTAGAGGATCCATGGCATCTCTCTAATTCTGCTTTCTTCTTCCCAGAATTCAGTTCCATCTTCCCCATCTACCTAAGTTCTGCCCTATCAACAGGCAAGGGCATTTCTTTATTCATTAACCAATGAAAGCTGCACATGGACAGAAGAACCCCCCACACCATTTCCTGTTTTCTATTTAAACAAAAAGGAATGCTTTAAAGTAGTGAAATTACATATAACAAAACAGTTATCAAGCAAGAATTGTAGATACAATATTTATATCTACTTTATCTTTTATCATAACAAAGGAAAACTCTATTTTTCAACTCCACCAAAGACTCTAGAAGGATATATTACCTAAGTAAATAGGAAGTGCATTGTAAACAACTTCCAAAATTCTAGAATTGACAGAAGCATCTCACTGCCTTGGTAGTCACCTAAGTTTTTCTGTACCATTGGTGCATTCATCTTCAGCCTACAGGCACATAGTATCCAGCAGAATTTTCCATGAGGCAGGAAATTTCAGACAGTTCTACCTATATTGGCAGTTTGCCAGTCACTTTCTTCTGTATCCTGAAGAATGTCTGGCAGTCTTTTTCATGAATCAGGACTCCAAAGGATCATCTCACCTTTAGGCAAGTTCAGCAGTCATTTCTTTTTGGATTCTACATGTCCAGTTAAACAGTCCAGGCAAGAGCAGTTTCTTGCCCAAATGACTAACCAGCTTCACAAGGAGCCTCTTTGATGCCCATCTTCCTCTTGAAGTAATTGGTGCTGCCAGGAGCAGATGTGTCTCACTGTCCTGAAAAGTCCTAAATTTTTAAAACATTTAAATGTCATATTCTGAAAGTCTTTGAAAAATTTAAAGAATACCTAACTAACTGAAATATATCTCTATATATCTACAAAACCTAATATGACTATGATCTTGACTATTATAGATGATTACCTATTAACCTATATTTCTTAATTATACATTATATTTTTAAATGAACTATACAATCACAATACCATAATCAAGAGCAGAAATATACATATAACAAAACTGATCTTAAATTTGTATCAGTAAACCAAGATTTATACCAGTGAAAATCTCTAGAGTATATCCCCCTTTAAATGTAAACAAATATTTGCAGACAATATTTGGAAATATGGGCATAGATTTGTCCATACTGCTTCTTGCTTATTGGGGGCTCTGTTAATGAGGTTTTTCATGGTATATCCTGTGTGTTAGGTTTATCTCAGTCAGCAATTGGGCAAAGTAATTTTGGGGGTGTGTTCACGGTGACCTTTCAGGGGGCATGGTCTATCAAACCATATTGCTCTAGAAACAATCCACAGGTTCTCATGTTCTGTGAAAACAAAAGAAGAATCTCTTTTCCAAACAACATATCCTTAGACTCAAATTTTGGAATCAAGATAACTTTAGAACATATATGCTGGTTTAGCTTAGCAGCCCATTCAATGAAATTTCTCTATATACTTAGCTCCTTCACAGTCAAAAAATTCAAAAACACAATAATATATATATAATCCAGACTCTCTGTGAATTTTCCATTTTTACGTGGCTTATTTTTTTTACTCCTTCTAATCTATGACTATCTGTACTCTGTCTCTTTAAAGACTTTATCCTTTTTTAAGCATTAACTTTATTTTATAACTCTCTATACTCTTTTTCTTCTCTCTTCCAAGCCTATGTACATTCATCCAACACTGTGACCAATTTAGAGGGCTTTTATAACTGAATCTGTCCTATTGTGAATCTATAATTGCTTACTGTCCAGGAGTGCTTTTTAAAATGTTAAGCACTTCTTAAAAACATAAGTTGCACCATTAATAGGATTAATACAGTACCACCTGTTTGCCTGTCCAATCTAAAACTTAAGCTGCACAATTACTATGATAACTATAGTAGTTTCTGCTTGCTCTGCACAGTCCAGAATGGCGGAGCCACTTGTGCCTCTAAGGCACGTGCACTACCCCACTTCCAGGCACACAACAAATCCAAGTTGCCATCAAGCATTTCACATGCAGCATGCTGCTCACAAACCCAATACAAATGCTCTGCAGTTAGACATCATGCCTGAAAGAGTCAGAGCTTGTGATGGCAACCACCCAGAAATCTGGCATTATAAAAATGCCACTACTTTTTTCCTGCTATGTCTGAATCAGGAAAATCTCTCTTAAAGGAGCTGCAGCATGCCACCAGCAAACAGCAAAAAGCTGTGTTAAACTCTGTAATATATTTTTTTTAGAATTCCCTATCAAGCTTTTTCAGGTTTTATGTGGATTTAGCTAGCACACATTGGAGCACCAATTGTTTCAGGGGAAGGAGCAGCTTGTTCTTCCTGACTGCCCAGCTAGCTCACACCTGAAATAACCAAACAGAAACTGTATTAATTAAATCACTGCTTGGATCTTTAGCTCTAACTTCTTATTGGCTAACTCTTGCATATTCATTTAACCCATTTTTATTCATCTGTATATCACCACGTGTCAGTGGTTTACCATCAAAGATACCAACCAGTATCTGTCTCAGGCAGAGGATCCATGGTATTTCTCTGACTCTGCTTTCTTCCACCCAGAATTCAGTTCAGTCTTTCCCACCTACCTAAGTTCTGCCCTATCAATAAGCCAGGGCAGTTTCTTTATTCATTGACCAATGAAAGCTGCATATGGACAGAAGTACTTCTCATACCAGCCTGTAAAATGAAATGCCTCTCTGTAGTTAGCACATTAACAGTCAAAAAATTCAGAGAAGGGCTGGAGAGATTGCTCAGTGATTAAGAGCATTACCTGCTCTTCCAAAGGTCCTGAGTTCAATTCCCAGCAACCACATGGTGGCTCGCAACCATCTATAATGAGGTTGGGTGCCCTCTTCTGGCCTGCAGGCATACAAGCAGATAGAATACTGTACACATAATAAATAAATAAATATGAAAAAAAATCAGAGAAAACACAGTAATAAGCATAATCTAGACTCTGTATTTTTCCATCATTATGAGGTATTTTTAACTCTATTACTTTTTAATATTTATTTTATTATCTTTACTTCTTTAATCTATGTCTATCTATACTCTTTATTCTTTCTCTATTAAGCCCATATATTTTATCCAACACTGTGATGCATTCACAAGTCTTTTTCATCGGAGTCTGTCTTATTGTGAACTTGTAATCATTTTCTGACCAGGAGAGCTTTTTGTCTTTTTTGTTTGTTTATTAAATGCTAAGCAGATGTGACTAGGATTAACACAGAAGCTTTGCCCATTTTTTAAATGCTAAGCAGGCATGGCTGAGATTAACTCTGTGGCTTTGCCTGTTGACTCCACCCAGTCCATCATGGCAGTGTTATGTTCAATACCAGCTCTGTGAGCCAAGCTCACTACCCCAGCTCCAGCGATGCAACAGGTCTATGTTGCCATTAAGCAAATAGTAGCATGCTGTTCACAAACCCCATTTGAATGCCCCTTAACAGGACTTCCTGAAAAGGCCAGAGCAGTTCATGCTTCCAGTAAGAACCAGGAAGTCATTTCATAAAGGAGCTGAGCCTATTCTTGAAAACTGCAAACAGAGCAAATCTGAAAAAAAAAAATGGAGCTACCAAGAATTTGTTCTTGGCTCCCATTTTTTTTAGATTAATGTACTATATTTTTACATAGTTTTTCACTTCTACTTTAGTGAACTATAACTTTTTCTCTGTTCCTCTCTCTTCCTCTCCCTTCCCATTCAACCCTCTCCCATGATACCTGTGCTCCCAATTTATTCAGGAAATTTTGTATTTTTTTACTTCCCATGTAGATTAGATCCATGTATGTCTCTCTCAGGGTTCTCATTGTTGCCTAGGTTATTTGGGATTGTAGGCTGTTTTTTTTCTTTATGTCTAAAAGTCACTTATGAGTGGGTACATATGATATTTGTCTTTCTGTGTCTGGGTTAGCTCACTTAACATGATGTTTTCTAGATCCATTTATTTACCTGCAAATTTCAAGATGTCATTTCTTTTTTTCTGCTGCATAGTACTTCATTGTGTAAATGTACCCCATTTTCCTTATTCATTCTTCAGTTGAGGGGCATTTAGGTTGTTTCATGTTTCTGGCTATGACAAACAATGTTGCTATAAACATAGTTGAGCACATGTCCTTGTGGTATGATAGAGCATCTTTTGGGTTACCAAACAAGTGGAAAACCTGTATGGCAAGAACTTTAAATCTTTGAATAAAGAAATTGAAGAAGACACCAGAAAATGGAAAGATCTCCCATACTCTTGGGTAGGTAGTATTAACATAGTAAAAATGCCAATCTTACCAAAAGCAATCTATAGATTCAATGCAATCAAAATTCCAGCAAAATTCTTTACAGACCTTGAAAGAACAGTACTCAACTTCATATGGTAAAGCAAATTAACTAAGATAGTATAAACAATCCTGTACAATAAAGTAACTTCTGGAGTCATCACAAACACTGACCTCAAACTACTACAGGACTCCAATTTTTGTTTGTTTAGAAGCCCTCTCTTTTCTTAAGCTTATTTTAAGTCTTATGTGGATCCATGCCCTCATTGGGTACCATATTATAAACAAAGACTGCTCACTTGTTTCCTAGCCATGCATACCTGAATAATTACACAGAAGCTATATTAATTATAAAACTGTCCAATAGCTTGGGCAAATGTCTATCTAGCTTTTACATCTTTAATTAACAATTTCTATTAATCTATGTATTGCCACAAGGATGTGGCTTACAAGCAAGGTTCCAGCATCTTTCTCCTTCAGCAATTGTATGGCATCTCCTTGACTCTGCCTCCTTTCCTCCTCCATCTCTGATTAGATTTCCTACTTTGTCATATTTTCTCTGCCATAGCCAAAAACATCTTCTTTATTACCTAATGACAATAAAATATATTCACAGCATACAGAGGGGAGCCTCACATTAAGTTTGAGTTTCTGTCCTGACTTCTCTTAGTGGTGGAGTATAACATGGAAATGTGGGATTAAGTAAACCCTTTCTTCTCCAGGTTTTGTTGGCCATGCTGTTTCATTGCAATAATTTAATCCCTAAGACAGAAAAGGAAGATACTATAATTTGCTCTGTTTGTAACATTTGGATCTTTATTTTGTCATAAATGCAATATGTATAGTATCATTGAAACCTGAGATTTGGTTGATTTAAGTAATACACTCCAAAATAAATTTAATTACTTACTTGATGAAATCTAGGGGATAAATATATATAACATTGGAGAAAGTTGGCATAAGATGTATTAGAAAAGAGGTACATCATATTCCAAAAATGTATAATGTAAAGGAAATATACAATAAATGCCACTGAATATACTTTGAATATAAAACCAAAAGACATATTTAGAAAAGTGAAATAAGATGATAAAGTTATAGGTAATAAAAATTACTTTCAATAATGTGGCCATCAAAACTACATCTAAGTGTAATTTGGATTAACGTAAATAAATTAGGAACAGACAATAAATGGGAATACATCATTCAGTATGGACATAGTGCTGTAAAACAAAAAGATTAAATAAGTACACCGAATAAAATATTTTCTCCAAAATAGTTTATAAATAAAGACAAAGTAAATGGAATAAGGCAAAATAAGTATGTTTAAAAACACCTGTTTATAGCACATGACATCTCTCATCCAATAGTCTTGTATTGGTTTTTATTAATGAATACTAAAAAATAAGAAAAACTGCATCTCTTACTTTTGGCCTCTACAAAAAATATCTCACCTGAAGCATTTATTATAAACAGAAATAAGATATAGAGAATAGTATCTGCTTCATTAACCTCTTCAGGCCAAATAAGACAAGAATATGACAATATTGTACAATTTTCTCATAACTTCAATTTCATGGTGCTTAATATGGATAATAGTTTTCCTGACTCCTTTAGCATGAACAATTATCTCTTAAAAGACCATTTTCAGCATAATTCTGAATAATTTAAGTGAAAGCTATAACAATATATAGAGAGACAACAATAAATTCCCAATTTTTCCTTCACTGAGTTTCTAATCTATTTTGAAAGAAAAAGAAATGGTCAGTGTAAATTAAGAGATGTTAAAAAAAAGTAGTACAAATTACCATGAGACCATGTAGAATAGGTGTCTTAACTAGTTTAAGGTGATCATTAGATTCTTATAAATTTATAAATTCTAAATTTATAAATTATAAATTTATAAATTATAAATTTATAAATTTATAAATTCTTATAAATTTGGCTAGCTCCAAATTGTTTTCAAAGATAGCAGCTTATTCCATATATCAGGATTGTCTATGAAGTCTTTAAGCCATAATTTAATTTTGAATGAGAGTATATTATTTGACTTCTTTTAGATGTGAAATACAAACATGGGACTGCAAAAATAAGAGATTTATATTGGATAACAAGTTAGGTGGTTCATTCCTAGGGAAGATACATTTTCCAACTCTGAGAAATTATTCATTGTGATTACCACTTCATCTAGGTATGAGACCTTGTGAGATTTTTCCATATTGACATGTCAACTGGTATTTTTATTGTTTAAACCTTGTTTAGTCTACAATATTATTGAAATCTCATTGGTGAAACTTCTATGTCCTATTTAGGAATCTCAGTCTCATAGCAAATTTCTTGTTACTCTGCCTATTACAAACTTTCATCTCCATCTTCACAGATGTTCCCTGAGCCTTAGGATTAACCCCCCTAAAATGTATTTCAAACTAAATGAACTCAGCAGGTTACATTTGCAAACACACACAAATATGTGTGTTGTGTGTTTGTGTGTGTGTGTAATAATAATAATAATTTTAAAAGTAAAAAATAAACATACTTTTGAAAGTTGAATAGGATTTAGAGACACAAGAAGGGAAACAATGAAGGAGGGCAAGATATGATAATAGAGGTTGAACATTATCAAAGAATGCTATACATACATATGAAATATCATAATAAAGTCCATTAGATTTTACAACTACTAAATGTTAATTAAATAAAGAATAATAACTTATTTACTGATGGTTTTATTACTTGACAGTTTTAGCTAGATCCATCTGTAGTTACTATACATTTTTGCATTCTACATAGGACTGATGCCTTACCTGGTATGATGGATACCAACTATTATTATTGAATAATATTCCAATTTCTTTATATACTTATCCATCTCCAAACATGATTACTGTTATATTCACAAGATAAGTGAGAGTCAAGCTTCTTAATATCTCATATAATCCCACTTCTGTTTCATTCAATTCATGAAAACAAGTCGCAAAAGAAGTACACATTTAAAAGAATGAAAATAAAGCTCAGTATGGTGGAACAGGTCTTCAGTCCTCATACTGCAGTGACTGAAATAATAGTAGTAATGTGAGTTTGAGACAAGCCAGAGCTATGTAGTAAGACTTTGCATCATAAAAGAAAGAAATATAGAATTTGCTGTTTGAGGAAAGAGCTGAAGAGAATGGCTAGTCATAAATAATTTCACTGAAGAAGGAAAATTATTTCATATTCAATTATGCTTAAATTGTCAGTGTTATGATCTACATATTCATAGCCCTACACCCAACTCTGAAAACTGTGCTCATAAGGGTGATGATATTGGGAAATATAGGCAGAGACTGTTCATTTATTTCCTGGCAACCCAAACCCAAATCATTACACAGAAACTATATTAATTGGAATACTGTTTGGCCAATATCTTAGGCATATTTCCAGCTAGCTCTTACATCTTAAATTAACCCATTTCTATCAATCTATGCATCACCACAATGTTGTAGCCTACTGAAAGCCATCTTTCTCCTTTGACAGCTACATGGCACCTCTCTGACTCCACTTACTCTTTCTATAAGATATGTTTGAATTTCTGACCTGGCTTTATTCTGCATAGCCATTGGCAGAAACAGCTTTATTCATCAACCAATAAAAGCAACATATATACAGAGGGACATCCTACATCATCTCCCTTTTTCTGTCTAAATATAAAGGAAGATTTTAACTTCAACATAATAAAATTACATATAACAAAAACAGTTATCAAGCAAGAATTATAGTTACAGTATTTATTTGTGGGTCTAAAATTGCATACCTAATTTATCTTTTATCATAATTAAGGAAAACTATAACTATGTGTCTTCAACTTCATGAAAGATATATTACCTAAGTAAACATAAAGTGCATTGTAAGGAACTTCCAAAACTCTAGAATTGCCAGAGACATCTTTATGCATGGACAGTCACACAAAATTCTTCTGTAACATTGGGGCATCCATCTTCAGCTTACAGGCCCATAGTATCTGTTAGACTTTTCCATGATGCAAGAAATTTGAAATACTGTTTTGCCTATAGTAGAAGTTTGCCTGTCACTTTCTTCTGTGTCATGCTAAATGTTTGGCAGATTCTTTCATGAATCAGGAACCCTGAAGGACAATCTCATCTTTTGAAAAGTTCAGTAGTCATTTTTCTGTGGGTCCTGCATGCATGGTTCATACAGCATACCATCAGGCAGTTCAGGCAAGGGAAGTTTCTTGCTGAAATGGATAGACTTGCCACATTGAAAACAAATTCCATACCAAGTTGATTCAATGTTCATCAACCTCTCTGAAGTAATTGGTGCTGCCAGAAGCAGACATATCTGGCTGTCGAGCAAAGTCTAATTTCTTAAAACTTTTTTGAAGTGCTGAAGATTATGTTTCCAACTGAAATATATCTCTGTATATCTAGAAAAATCAACTAACATGACAAGTTTGACTACTATAAATGACTATTTTGTGATTGATAATTTTGAATTATGCATTACATTTTTAAATGAGTTGTATAAACACAGTACCTTAAACAAGAGCAGAAATACATATACACAATATAACAAAATCAACCTTAAATATGTATCAGTAAACTGATACATTTTCCATAGGTACATTTTCCATAAACAATTTTTCAACAATGCGAAGTATTCATCTCTATATTAAATCCCTCTTATTTCTATTAGCTATTTATAACCATCCCTTTTAAAATTAAAACAAACATTTATAAACAGTATTTGGGATTTTGAGCATTATTTTTTTCCAAACTGCTTCCTTTTTTTTCTTTCCTGCTGTTTGTTGAAAAAAGTATTTTTAGGATTCATAGAAACCTTTAGGAGTTCTTGTTCCATAAAACCACATTAGTCTGGAAGAAATACACAGGGTGTCATCTTCTGTGGAAACAAAAGCAGAACCTGTTTCCCAAAGTAACATATCCATAGACTCAAATTTTGATGTCAAGATACCTTTAAAATATATGATGGTTTAGCTTAGCAGCATATACAATAAAATGTCTCTCTGTAATTAGCTCATTCACAGTAAAAAAAAATTCAAAGAAAACACAGTAATATACATAATCCAGACTTTCTGTGTAAATTTCAACTTTATATTGTTTTTCTTTCCTCCTTTAATCTATGACTCTCTGTACTCTTTTCTATTACTTTTCATGTCTCTTTAAAACTTTATTTCTTTTAATAACTGTAAGTTTTTTCCTCTCTCTCCCAAGCCTATGTACATTTATTTTTTTTTCTCTCCCAAGCCTATGTACATTTCTTAAACACACTGAGTCTCATTTAGAGGTCTTTTTTTGTCTGAATCTGTCCTATTATGTATATAAAATCTTTTTCTTAAAAGGAGTATTTTAAAATCATAAACGGTGTGGTGGTGGCAGCCCTGCATGCTGACTCCACCTCTCTTGGCCTTTCAATATAGCAGAGGTACATTTACTGCTGGCTCTGGGACTGTTGGGTGGGAGCCATGCTCACTCGCTCAACTCTTGGAAACACCATACAGCACATAAACCCATTTTTTTCTGTGTAAAAGCTAAATTTGCCATGCAGTATGTTGTGCTGCCTGAAAATGTCTCCCTGTATGGTTTTGGGAATCAGTCTTGCTTTCTTGCCTGTGCATGCCTAGCAGACCTGATCGAGCTGCTTTCCCAAGTGGGTGTGCTGAGCAGCTGGCATATTCTCAGCTACCTTCCTCCTAACCCCAAGGGGTATTAAAGCACCCGGACCTGAAGTGTTTGGCTGGCCACTGTGGGTTAGCCCCAAACATATGGGTACCATATTGTAAACAGAGACTAAGTTTTCATTTCCCGACTTCCCAGACCCAAATAATCACATAGAAACTATGTTAATGACAACAATGTTTGGCCAATGACTCACCATATTTCCAGCTAACTCTTATATCTTATATGAACCTACTTCTATTATTTATATTTTACCATGTGGTTTGTTACCTCTTTCTTCTTGGGCAGTTACATGTTGTCTGCGTCTTTTCATAGCTACATGGCATCTCCTTAACTTCACCTACTCTCTCTCTCTATCTCTTCCAGCCTGGCTATATTGTGCCCTGCCACAAGCCAAAACAGCTTTATTCATTAAACAGTAAGAGCAACACACATACAGAAGAACATTCCACATCAGGGAAGTGATATGCATGTTTAAGAAGCAGAACCTGATGAGACATCTTTAGTGGTGATCAGGTGCATTATCATGTGCGGTATTATATGGTCTCAAATTTTGCTTTCTGGCTCAAGGTGGAAGTACCCTTTTTGATTTATATTCCTAACATGTGGAATCCTCATCACAAGCCCAGATCAATAATCAATGAAATGGAATAATTTTGCATTTAAACTAACAAACTATTAACTAAATGAAATGTATGTTTTCCATTAACAGTTATTGTCAGGTGTTTTATATTAGTAATTTGAGTAATACAGTGTGCTTTTCCATTGGTATTTAACTATCATGAAAGCCTCTGGCATTGCTCACTAATCTGGCCAGTTTTTTCATCTAATTTCTTCTATTATCTACATACATTTACACTATATTCTACCTAAAATTACATGTACTAATATTCCTACTTTGATGATTTTCTTATTTTATACACAAAACTTCTATATGCTGCTATTATCTATTTTCAACTCCTATCCTACTTTCTCTTTTCCTTTCACTATGTATATCTCTACTCAGAAATTAGTAAAATATCTCAACAATAATATTTTATCCATGTCTCTTTAATCAGGAACACTGTACAATCCTCCATCATCAACTTAATCTAAAAGCAACATTTTATTTAGAAGTGCTGCTTGAGGTTAAGTTTTAATAAACTATATAGCAAGTTGAAAATAGAACAAATGAAAGTATATTTAATATGACTACTTTATTAAATATAATCTACTGTATCATACATTACATTTTCTCAGAAAATTTACATTAACCTACAGTTCTAGACATGAGGTAATAAAAAAACACAATTTCTAATATAGAAAAAAATGCTGAAAATACAGTACTTTAAAGTTTCAGTTGTATTTGCATTATTACATGACTAACTTTTATAAGAGTTTCTACAGTGAACCACTAGCAAAGGAAAATATCAAAACTGAGAAGTAAAATCATAGTTTCTATTGATAGTGTTTCAATTTTACACTGTCATAGAGTCAAAAACTCAAAGTCACAGACACGGGGCATATTAAGATAATGCATTCATTCTTGAAATTCTCCCAAATTCTCTCACTTTAGAGTTTATTTATTCTTTCTGGCACATGCAACTGTTATCTACTTTACTAGTTTCTCAACTGGTTTCTCAACCCTTGAAGGAAAATTTTTATCATTATCCCTTAAACTTGACCTTAAAGTCTCATTCCCTTGGGTATTTCACACAGTATTCAAATACTTTTCTTACTCTGCTAACTATCAAATGCATTCATTCTGCCAGTCATTTTTGCATATAAGATTCTTGTAGACTTAGACTCATATAGCCTACTTCAGTATCCTATGGATGTCTTAAATATATAGTCCAAAAGAGACCCTTCTAGTCTTATTTCAAAATATACTTTTAATCAACTTACAAATTTAAATAACAGTTCTACCCTATTCTTGCTCAAAACAAATTATTATCATAATTGCCAACTACTGCTTCATTTTCACACTTTTCCACCAATCAGTGAATGCATCCTATCGATTTTACCTTCAAAATATACCTCAGAGTCATCCATTTTCTTCACTTCATTGTTACAATATCTGCCCAAATAACCATATACTTTCCATGTTTTTGTGCAACAAACTTCTAACTGTGCAGTTCTTTTACCCTTGCTGCTCTACAATTTATGGTTAATACAAGAAATTGGCTTCTCCCATGAAAAGTCCTACCTGAGTAGATAAAATTACCAGATACATTAAAATTATATGTGGTTCAGGTTGTCAAAAGCTGGATAATATTGAAAATCACAGAGATTTTCCTCTTTGCCTACATGCCTCCTTAGTTGTAGAACTCCACTTCTGTCTTGTTGGCTATCCTCTTCACCACCGCTGCCACAGTGAAACTGAGAAAGTGAACCATCTCACACATTTATGCCATGACACCTAGTTCATAATTACTGCTTAGGTCACAGTAATTGCTTAGATCATAGTCACACCTCAGCCTACATGTCCCACTCAGGGGTAATGACTTCAGTAAGGAGGCTACAAGTTCAGGCTGCTAGAAAAGGACAACTTATTCAAAATCTTCTCAGGACCTGTATGTTACCACATCATGTTCTGTTACCTGTGTGCTGCTTGTTGTTTGCCAAATATGAACTGAAAGCAACTAAAGCAAAAATAGGAACACATCTGGGTCTCTTGGCCATCTCCCAAATTTTCTTCTCTATTTATTTGCTTACTTATTGATATTTTAATCCAGAAATTACATTTATTAGTCCTTGCCATGGCAGTCAAGCACTCCTGGCATAGCTCAAGAACCAATTAAGCTCAATTTCTCTTCCATCCCACTTCCACCTTATCCCTGAATCTCACAAAACCACCAAAATAAAACTGTCAGTAGTTAGATTTTACTTGCCAACATATAACTGTTATCTCTAGATTAACTGTGTGGCTTTGGATTCCACTTGCCCAAGTTTTTACAAACAACAAATAGATGTGTTCCCTATATGCCTTTATTTTTCTTTTATCATTATCATCATCATTGTTATTATTTTGCTTTTACATCTTTTCCCTTCATTTGTATAATTTTCTTGGGAACACTCCCTCATCTAACCAATTCTAGTAGTCATATGTCCATCATTCAGGTATCTGTCCAGGTGCCCCTTGCTGACCCATGCATAGCTTCAGGGATTGACTAAATAAGGCAATGAAGAATGAAGAAAGGGCAGAGAGATACACATACATAGAAACTCTGGATTGGGTGGGATTTAAACTCTAATGGAGAAGCCTCTCATATGAAACTCAGAATGTTTATTATATGAAGTTGAAGAGGAAAGGCCTGTTTCTGTTATACAGCTTAAACAAAAAGGTAGATGAGATGGAGTTAATGTCAGTAATAAATGTCTATTTAGGTCATAAAAAAGCTGATAGGAGAAATCTATCTTGTGGTGTAGGAAGCCCTTTTGTATATGTATTGCTTTTCTTGGTTAATGAATAAAGACACTTGGTTGGCCTGTGATAGGGCAAAGTGGAGATGCCATGTAGTTGGCTGTTGACTGAGGTCCTGCCTGGTTCCCGCAGTTGTTAAGTCCCAAAGAAATCACCCAGAGATATACATTAATTATAAACTGATTGGTCTATTACCAATCAGCTGCCAGAGGGGAAAGACATGAGCTGCCAGCTGGAACCTTGCTGGTATGCCACAAGCCTCATGGTAAAATATAAAATGATAGAAATGGGTTAATTCTAGATGTAAGAACTAGCTAAGAATATGTTAAGCTATTGACCAAACAGTATTGCAAATAATATAGTTTCTGTTTGATTATTTCGGGAGCCTGGGTGGCCAGGAAATGAACAAGCAGCCTCTCATAAAAATGATGGACTTATTCTGCATACATGACCAATGATCTCACCTGGACTCCAGAAAGGCTATTTTATCACTCTGAGTCTTATCTGTGGGAGGATTTGCAAGGGATTTGAGGCTTTGAAATCCATGACATGATCTTTTACTTGTCAACAAATGTTCATACAGGACTTCACTTGCTCCCTACAAAAATTCAAGTAGGTATAGATACTGTTTTTCTGTTTCACTGATGGATTTATATATAGTATCCAGTTTTAACAAAAAGTTAAATCACATGATAAAGAATAAAATAAATGAGACTCAGGAATGGTTAAGAAATAATCATGGGGTTTTCAAATAACTAGCAACTGAAAGACTATATACAGAAAATAACAACATGCATGGATTACTATTTTCAGAAAAGAGATGAAAATCCAAGGTAATAAACAAAAAAATGTTATGAAAAGAAATAATATAAAATAAAAAAAGACTACTTTGGGAAGTTCATCACTATACTCAGCAGAGCAGAAGAAATATTGAAGTTTTAGGTAGATATTAAAACCTATTCTAAAAGGTGGAAAATGATTCTTAGTGCCCCAAAATATTAAGACTGTGGACTTCAGTTTTAATTATGTACAATTATATCCCAAAACAAGACGACAGAAAGAGAATTGGGTAGAACCTTTAAGAAGATAACACCTAGGAGCTTAATTGGCAAAGGATACAGATTATACTCCCCCAGACTTCTTGGTCTGGGAGTCACATTCAACCAGAGACCACCTAGTGCCAGATCAGGTAGCATCCTATCAAGTGTTGTCCGAGGTCTCTAGCCTGGGCACTAGAGAGAGGAAAGGCAACAACTCCTCTGTTCCTTGCAGCAGGGGTGAGCAGTAATCAACCAAGCAGTACCTGTGACCCAACAGAGAGCCCTGGCACTGATTGATCAGGTTCAATATGGTGAGAGAGTACAGGGTAGGGAGTAGAAGGTAAGGAGAGACTGAATGGTTTGTGTACTTGAAAGAGAGGCAGATCTGGAGAGGTTAGGGTGCGGAGGAATGGCCTGACCTGTGAGTCCAGGAAGAATTTTGGGCCCCGGCTATGAATAAGGGCGAAGGTTTTATCCTACGCCTTGGAGCAGCTGATGGGTCCTTTGTTGAGGTCATTTGCTCTTGTCTTGTATTTTAAAATAATTGGAAAGCCATATGCAAAATTATCCAAAATATTATCTGCAGCTGATTTGTATATAAAAACTAACTCAAAGTAGTTATGTAACTACATACAAAATGAAAACCACTTAAGATTCTCAAAGTAAATACAATCAAAATCTTGAATTATGCATTAATGTATTACATAAATTATAAATATAAAATAATTTAAACCTTTAAAATGCTACATTTATATATTTTCATGGCATTGTATATTGACATTAATTCAGATGAACATGAAGAGTTGACTAGAAGAAAAGTTTTTGAGGTATTAATGTAGTGATATAAAATGCAATAGAAAAGAACTGTTGACATTAGGATAAGTCTCAAAACAATTATCTGAGTGAAAGTAACCCAATTAAAATGTAAATGTTGAAATCCTCCATTTATAACATTCAAAAATTCATAGCTATTACATCATTATTGCATAAGATAATTAAAATTAAAGACTACATAAAAACTTGATAGACATATATAAATATGACATATTATAAAATAACAAAATTTACTATAACCTAAATGAACAATTGCAAATTAATAAAGAATCAAAAACTTTAAGATCAGTAAACAAAGAAATTTCTGCAGTGAATATCTGGTAAAGAACTGAGAAAATTTAGACTAACTAGAAATAGGTCACAGTTCTAGGAATTAATATATGTCTTTCAGTATTATGAATAAAAATGTCCTAACACCATTCAAAAGACTGAATAAAGATAATAGAAGATTCAGCTCTATTATCTAAAAGAAATGTATTACATTAACAAATAAAACCAAAATGGTATAAAATAATATTCTAGCCAAGTAGAAATTAAGAAAAATAGGAGCATCTATTCTCATATATGATACAATAGATTTAAGATAAATTTAAATAAAAAATAAACAATATCAAGCTAAATAACCTGTCAATAAGGCATTACATTAATACATATGCACTAAACTTTGATCTTTCCCACTTCATACAAGAAAAACTGCTGGTATCAGAAGGATAAATAGATTCACATTATAATAACAGTGGGTAACTTCAATGTCATACTTTTATTAATAAATTGTACATCTAAACCAAAAAATTCAACAAAAATTTGTAGATTTAAATTTTTCAACACATTAAATGTACTTTATACAAATATCCAGAATATTACATGTTAATGCTGATGAAATATACACTCTCTATGCAACCAGTGAATAATCTCTAAAATCAAGTATTAAATACAAAATATTGAAATAATTTCCTAAATCTTATACTGTTTAATGATGTAAAGCCAGGAACCCATATAAAAATAGAGAGAACATTCAAAATGCAGATTGAGCATACATTCTAAAGATTAATAGGCCATTGAAGAACTTTGAAGTAATTCAAATAAATATAGAATCAAATAAATTGAAATTTAGGATCTGTGGAATACAGTTAAAGAGATATTAAGAGAGAAGTTTAAAATTACTGATAATCTACATTGCTAAAAATCATATATTTAAAACATGCAAGACTCCAGAGTATATTCCCAATGCAACCAAAGTTGGTGTGCTATGTGGAAATGATTTACATTACCAAGTTATTGACTTAAATCAGTTGAAGTGATTCGAAAGGCTTAGCTAACGGAAATGTATACTTACAAAATAGAATGTTAACCACACCCAAAATAAATTAAGTAATTTAAAAGAAAATGGCTAGAACTGGAGGTTATTCATTTAAGCAAAGTAAGCTAGACTCAAAAACATGTATGGAAATGTTTTCTTTCATATGTACTATTGACAGAATAAGAACGCAGAAGGGAAACTATTATAGACAAGGTGAATCTATAATGAAAAGGAGAAAGAATATATAGGGAATGAATTTTATCAAAGATATATCACATGCAATATAAAAGTTACAAAAACTATTTTATCAAATTCTAAACTCCAGCAATAAATTAATTACAAGTAATAATTGATTAAAAATGATAAAAACCAACCACACTGAGCTCATAGAAGGGAAAGTGGGAAGTACACTTGAACACATTGGCACAGGAGATAACTTCTTAAATACCACTCCAGTAGCACAGACTGAGAGCAAACACTTAGATTAAATGGGACCTCCTGAAACTGAGAAGCTTCTATAAAGCAAAGGAAATGGTCAAAAACTCAAATGGCAGCCTACAGAATGATGAAAGATCTTCACCAACCTCACATCAGAGGGCTGATCTCTAGAATATATGAAGAACACAAGAATCTTTACATCAAAACTCACAAATACATCAAAAAGACCAAATTTGATGGTACCAGAATAAGCTAATCTGAGATAAAAATGAAATATCCTGTATCTTTATTTTATTAACGAATTTTTGTTTGCTTTCAATCAACTAAATTATAAATTATATTGCCTGTATTAACTATTTAGGTTTTTAAAATTATGCTTTGTCGGTAATAAGACTTCAAAAATTAAAAACAAGTCAATGTTTAATGTCCATGACTGGACACATGAGGCCATGTGTGAAGTCAATGGTCTCTGCTACAAACAACCAATTTTGATGGTCTTGAGAATCGAAATGTTCAATGATCTGTGTTGCCATGAGAAAGCATATGAAATTCCCAGGATCCATGCTGCTGCCTGCTGATATATACAAGGTTAGCTTCTTTTGAAGTTGTATTGATAGTTGCAGACCCATAGCTGAAATGAGAGACATTGAAGGCTTCAATGACATCCTCTCTCTCCCTATTCTTTTCTCCCTAAAAATGAAAATATAGTCTAGACAGGAAACCATTGAAGAGAAACTCTTAAGAAATGTGATAACAATGCTGAAGTGTAGCTCTTAACAGTTGATGGTTTCTAGTTGAGTTGGAAAGAACTCAGTTTTCTTTAAGGGACTGGCCAATGGAGTTGATCATGTCCAATGTATATATGACATTGCATGTCTATATACATGTATATATATATATATATATATATAATATACATTATATAGACAACAAAATTGGACGTGATGGGGTTTTTATTCTTTTTCTCTTTTGTCTTTTTGTTGTGTGTGTGTGTGTGCAAGTGTGAGAAGGTAGACCTGGGAGGAGTGAGCAGTGATGTGATCAGGCACATTGTCTTTAATTCCCAAATAATAAAAAATATTATGTGTGAAAAACAAATGAAACCTTCCCAGTGTTCATCTTCAGATATGGTTGCATAAACAAATGCAAACTTTTAAAAATTAATATGTGTTAAAAAGGAAACAAAGTAACATTCTAAGATATTGAAAAGTATGTCAGGATCCTAGTAACAAATTGAATATACTCTTAATTAAAGTAACTATGGAAATTTGGCTTCTGTTATAAAAGAATTCCCATTTTAAATATTTAAGATATTGAAACTTATTTAATAAAGTACTTTCATTTGAATATTCACAACATTATCATTGCATAAACAGCCATGCAGTGAAAAACAAAAGATCTTTTAAAATGTGAATGGATAAGGAAACTGGTAGTAACTATACACTGAAATACTATTCAGCACTACAGATAAATTCAATATATATGTGTATACACACACACATATGCAGCAGAATCAATGAAGCTAAAGGGTATTTAGAAAAAACAAAATAGAAATACTCAAAAAGTTGTAGGTGGACATGAGAAGACGTCTCAGCAGGTAGGAACATGTGCTGTGCAAGCATGAAAACCTGATTCAAAATCTCCAGAACTTATAAAAATCCCACTGTGATCAGTGATCAGCAACAGACACTAATCCTAGCACCCTTGGATGGCAAAAAAAAAAAAAAATGACTGGCTGGGGCTGCTGGCCAGGAATCTAACTCTAGGTTTAAATCAGGAGTCTTAAATGGTTAAGTGGGAGAGTTATGTGCAAGGCACCAGATACCATCCTCTGGTCTCTCTGTACCATGCATGGCTAAGCGCTTGCACATATATGTGTTCATAACACACACACACACACAACACACACACACACACACACACCACCAGACCAAAAAGTTATATAGTTTTCTGATCTATTCATGATATGTTTTAAGAGAAAAAATCTAAATTGTAAGATCACAAACTCTTCAGATGCATGAGGTACTGTGCCTTGGGACAATTGTTGAATACAAAAGAATTCAAGTCATTGATGAGAGTAGGTGCCAGAACTCTTTTGTGTTTTGATTTTTTGTAGTGGTTATCCTTATGTATATTGCAGCTTCAGGGTTCTGCATAAAATATCTGAATCAGGGAATTTATTCCTATAAAACATACCTTTTTCTAAAGTTAAAAACAATGCAAAGTTTCAGAAAGCAAGCCCAATAAACAACATTGCTGCAGTTATAAAACCACCAATGGCTGCCGAATTCTCTAGGAATAGAAGTCAAAGCCTCTCTTTTTTTCACTTATTATTTTCTTCTATCAGTCATGAAACCCCACCCACGCTGGCCCCTTATTCCGTCTTAGATACATCAAAAATGTTTCTGCTGCAGAGAGTTTGAATTTGCGGTTTGGGCCTGAAACACAACCAAAACCAGATTGCTCAAGTCTTGTTTCTGTAGCTCATTTAATTCTGTTCTTCAGTTGTCAAATCGTAAAGCTTGATTTTTCCATTGTAACCCTTTCCTGTTGCTTCTCTACGTGTCTTTTCCATGTTTCACTACAAAGAAAGAAGTTATCACCATCTGGCACCTTACAATGTTTTACCTACTTGTTTTTTGTTATCTTCTTCTCTTCTCTGCCCATTTGAATGGGATCTAAAATGCAGATAAAGAAGTTTCCAAATATGTTTTCTCCTTCTGTATATTTCATCCTTTGGAACACATGGCTTGTCACTTAGTAGGTACTCGATCAATTTTGTTGAATAAATCAATGAATACATGAGTTAGAGATATTGCAAAGGCTAATAATGAGATGAATAAGAAATAAACATTTCAAGGCATCAGATTGTTGGGTACAGAAGAAGATGCTAATATCAACTTGAAGTTATTTCAGACAAGTAATCAGTGTACGTGTTTGAGAAAAAACGAGTGAGAAAAGTCTTTTAATTTGCATTTTATAAAAGGCCAGTTTGACTACCCTGTGTAGACTAATAGGGTGCCTAGAGGGCAGAATGCTCTAAGACTAGTTCTGCATCCTTTTCTGCCCTCTATGTGAAAGAAATAGCCACAAGACCTAAGAACTGTTACGCTTCACTTGAATTCAATAGGTATTCCGGAGCCTCCTGTGATTGGATCCCTCTTCTATTCACTAAGAAGTCCATTTGCATTCATTTCCTAATGCCAAATATGAACTATGCTTATTGATTAGACAGTCTTAAAATGTTTCCCTGGCTCTTTCAAATATCACCATTTGTTCTGCTGGGAAAGAGGGACCATATCCTTTATTATGTAAGTGCTGCCCTTCACCACAAGAGTACTATATTTAGAGCACTGAGTACAGAGTTCAAACATAACAATAAGTTTTAAGCAGTCAGAAAAATAAAAGGAAAGATTTTGAGATATTTCCCATGGATTTGTCTGTGTCATCAAGATTCAAAAAATGCTCATTTCTTCATTCATTTCTTTCATGATTTGTGCCTTGGAATCAATCAGGAATATACCTTTTCTGTTCTTCACCTGTGTGTCATTTTATTAGAAAGGTGACATTAAGATTTGAGGAGGATGGATGACAGAAATGGGACCATTGGGAAATCTAAAAAGTAAGAAAATCAAGTTGGCTGTCCTAATTATGACTGAACTTTCAAATGACACCCCAGCCCTTGGCCTGTTGTTACATTGCAGAGATTGTGTAGAGGTATAAATTTGATACATATCTACTCAGGGGGAAAAAAGAGAAGATCTGGAATCTACTATTTTATTTCTAATTGACAGTGGGATTGAAGCCAAATGCTCTCTGATCCAGTTACATTTGTCATTTTTGGATACCTTTATTGGCATAAGACCTATAAAACACCAGCGGTCATGATTAAAAATCTTGTGAACTGGATGACATTCAGTTTGCCATTAACTCTCAGGCATAGAGATCCAGCCAATAGCAAAATGCCTTATGGAGCACTAACTGATCTAGTAACTTGATCTTGTACTCCTCGGCACAGTCCAAATAACAACTTCTCTCCAAAGAGGGTGATTCATATTAAGTTCAATTGTATGCAAAGATTTACTATTTAGAAAGCCTAGCAGAATAATAAAAAAGGCGTCAACTTCATTGTTTCAGGAGGAAGCAGATTGCGAAATCCAAATGACCCCAGAAAGAAGCAGTTTTTCCTTTCCCTCTTCTGAATAGGCACTATCAGAAAACCAAATGTGAATAAGAATTAGCCTAGAGATTAGCATTTCAAAATTAGATATAACTCTGCAGGTTATCCAATAGAATATAGTTTCTAGTTTATATGCCATAAAGAAAAGCAGCCACCCAGAAAAGATTTAATGGTGTTCAGAATGTGCCAAAGAATGTGCTTGGCACTACTAAGACCAGGTAATGAGGAAATACACGAGGTGTGCTCCAAGGATGCTTATGCTGTCGTAAGATAGAACAGCTTAAAAATATTAAAAAGCAGAAGTGCATAGAACTAAATTCTACATGAATAAATTTTTTTGTAGGAGAAATGAGACCCAACTGAATTGAAAAAAGCTTATTTCTGTGCATACCTGAAATGTTAGGATTTTTGCCATAGAATTCTACCTGAGAGATGTGTATGAAACTCTATTAATTCACATTTGAAGACCACACACACAAGTGTTTTACTTGACAGCTGAGGCTGGTACTCTTTTTAAAAGACTAGATGAATTTGGGAACAACTTTCTAGTTCCCCATTTCAGTGCTTTAGATAAGATGATTCTTCCTCCAGTTAATAGACATGCATACTTAAAATACCTGCATATTTACTCCTCCATGCTTTTTTTATGTTAACAGCACTTACCATGACAAACTTCTAAGTGTGAGGAGGGGTTAGAACCAAATATTGAAGTGCTTGTAAATAACTTAAGCATGGGTGTTCAATATTGTGTCAATATTATGTATTATAAAATCAAGTAGTAAGATTATTATTCTATATGTTTGACTTTGACAAGTTCATGGAGGCAAATAAAACATATTGTGAGTAACTATGAGTAATGAGTCTCATCAGAACTAACTCTTGCATCTGGCTATTTGCTGGTAATGATCTTCAAGAATAAGGATTGTCCTTATCAAATTTGGAGAAACTTTTTTTCAGGGATTGTACAGCTATCTCTCCCTAAATATCATACATGGCAAAGCCTTTGCATACATATGTGCTTGTAACACCACACACACACACACACACACACACACACACACACACACACATACTATTGCATGTGCATATACACACACACTTTTAATGCTATGCACATCTCAGGCACATTTAGAGTAGGAAAGTAAAGGAAAGCATGTTTACACATTTGTAATGCTGGAATATTTCCAGCAATGCTAGGCTGTGGGCTGTCACCCAGCCCTGAGGCATGAATCTCTGGGTGGTCATTTTACTGCTTCTGTAACTCAGAAAGGTTGTGGACTAAACTGAAATTTCAAAATGATTGGTCCCATGTTGCTACTAAGTAATCATTGCACCAACTATTATAAGAGGACAACTGAGAGCATAACATCCCCTAATGACCTACCCATATACTGTGGAAAGCCCTACCAACCTTCACCAGGGACGCCAGCAATATTTAACTTCCTTATTTCAAGTTGCCTGCTACCTGAAGGCTCAGATAGAAATACTGTTCTAGGGGAAACAGAATATAATGAGCTCCCATGAATATAGCTTGAGTAGTTCTAAATAAGATTTGGTTTTAATTCAAGGAGAGAAGCATCAAGGCCAAACACACATCTTTAGTAGTCCAAGAGTAAAACTTAGAAATGGCTGTATGAATCTACTTCCAATACATGAAAACTTTTAGACGATTATTACAGCAGTTTTCTTACTTATGTACTGGTCAAATCTTAGAAAATAATCAAGCCTAAATAGTTGCCACGAGGTTGTAGAGTTTATTTATGAATATGCTTTTTGGCTACAAATACAGGTGGAACTCAAAAAAAAGTTCAGTTTTACTGATGGTATTAGAATGACCACAGCTGATATGTATCCATAAGGTCATCTGAGTGATTAATTGGCATTTTTTAAACACAAACACTTAGGATGTGTCTCCTAAATAGGATTTTTCAGTTGCATGAAGAAAAGTGAGTTCATGATATTACAATAATGTATTGGAGATTTTTCTGGATAGTATTTTAATTTGTTTTTTCAACAAGCCTTTAAATAAAACAGTACTCTTTGCAGTTTTCTGGTGTAGGAGTTCCTTCTGTTTGTGTGTTGCTTTCATTGGTTAATTAATAAAGAAACTGCCTTGGCCTAGTTGATAGGGCAGAACTTATTATGTAGGCGGAGAAAACAGAACTGAATGCTTGGAGGAAGAAGGGCACAGTCATGGATCCTCTGCCAGAGATGGATGCCAGTTAGAATCTCTGGTAAGACACTACCATGTGGCAATACATAGATAAATAGAAATGGGCTAAATCAAGATGTAAGAGTTAGCCAATAAGAAATTAGAGCTAGTGGGTCAGGCAGTGTTTAAATTAATTACACCCGTTTCTGTGTGGTTATTTTGGGTATAAGCTAGCCAGGCAGCCGGGACAATTAAGGGGTCCCTCTCCTTGTGACAGTTTTCTTTTACTCTTCTTTTAAACCTACTGACTAGGTTTTCATCCATCCATCCATTCATTAATTCAATCATTCAGGTTTCTGTTTTAATATACAAAATAAATTCCAATAAAACAGAAACTAGTAACTTCAGAGTCACAATCAGAAGGAAAGGAGCTCAAGAGAAGGCCACACAAATCAGAGACTCGTTCGTTTCTACTTAGATATCCACTAAAAATGCTAACCTGAAAGCAATAATATATATGCATATAGTTACAGGCCCTGTTGCATGCTGTTTCAATCACTGAGAGTGAATAACATCTTTGCTCATGTTGATTTAGATGGTCCTTCGTTCTTGTTCTCTTCCACTCTGGCTCTTATACTCTTCTATTCCCTTCTATGGGGTTTCCTGATCTTTTAGGGGAGAGATTTGAAGGCGGCATCCCCCCATTTAGGGACTAATCATCCCAAGATCTCTAACTGGTGTAAGTCTGTCTGTGGGTCTTTGTATTTGTTTCCCCTCTACTGAATGAGGAAGCTTCTTCTGATAGTTGGAACACAGATACTGACCTATGTGAATAGCCAAATAGCAGAATGTCATTAAGAGTCATTTTATTGCTTCATTTTTTTCTCTTTTATATCAATACTATTTTGTTATTCCCTATGTTCCATGAGGTGTCTAGTTTCAGGTTCTTGGGTCACCCACAAATAATTGCCAATCTAAATGAAATATCCAAATGAAAGGTAAGACAGAATCCCAACTGATCATGTTCTTGTCACCCAGCAAAGCTTCCAGTATTGAGATTGGTTGACATCTAATTGAAACTATTTTCCAAAGTGGACCCCTGGAAACCCCCAAAGAAACAGAATGTTTCCAAGATAATAGGTAACTCTCAAAAACTGGCAACAAGGCTCTATTGCTGAGAAAACACTATACAATACATTAAACATGGAAAAATGGATCTACTACCTACTTCTTACCTTTGTTCTAGAGTCTTTGGTACAGAAAGGGATTCTGCATACTACCAAAAAAGAAACATACACACCAACGATTTATGCACAATGCTATACGGTCTGTGAGATATGCTAGGGTAATGGCAGCACAATGTTTGTGGGATTAACTGACCAAAACCTGATTTGATTTAAGACCCATTCTGTGAGATGTCACCGAGTCTCCCAGTTTACAGTTTTCATTGGAATGAAAGAAATTAAAAACTCAGATAGGATCCATGAATGTTCCAAAACAGATGCTATAAAATAAACTGTTCCCTTGAGTCTAGGGGAACTATACTGAATCTGAGAGTAGATAGTAAGGAACCTAGTCAAATATTTTGTTATTTTCTATTTTTTTTGTTTTCACCCAGCCAATATAATGCTAGTGTATTTATGTAAGCCAGTGTTTAGTATACTTTCACCTTACATACAATTAAATAATAATTACGTTGTTCACTCAGTCTCTTGCTTTATTTAAATCACTGTCATAATTTTTTCAAATATGTATTGATTTATGCATTGTTCACTAAATCAACTTAAGAGATTAACACTATTGTTATTCTTATTTTTAAATGGCCATTATCGTAAATATTGGTTAAGAAATTCCTCCAAGGTTATTATGCTAATAAATCATAGATCCAAAATTTGGGTGTAGGCAATCTCAACTTTAGAAGATACATTTATCTATTCATACCTAAGCTGTCATTCTAGAGACCTAGAAGTGTTTGTGCCTCATCATACTGAAAATATGGTATAATTTATGTACTTTATCTGCTGTGTGATAATGCTTTTGTACACTATAAAGATTTGTCATATGTTTTTGGTGTATTATAAAATTATGATTGGCCAGTGGCTGAGCAGAAATTATAGGCAGAGTAACCAGACTAAAAGAATTCTGGGAAGAGAATAGGCAGAGAGATGCAGTCACCAGCTAAATGCAGAGGAAGCGAGATGCCCACGTAGCTAAACACAGATAAGAATTATGGGTTAATTTAAGTGTAGTAGGACCTATTTAATAATAATCCTGAGCAAATAGACCAAAAAGTTTATAATTAATATAAAGCCTCTGTGTGTTTCTTTGGGACTGAACAACAGTGAGAACAGGTGGGACAGAAACTTCCATCTAGACAACTTCATAGTCACCATTCCTAGTATAGAGTGCAGCAAAAAATGCAACAACCGATAACAAGAGTTACTTTATTACTTGGAAGCATTGTGATGATTCTAAATAAGTTATTTATAATAGTCTTTTTAATGAAATGTTTCTAAATAAGTTTGTATTTTTTAAAAAAAATTTTAACAGGAAAGCCTGCATTGTTTTTCTAAAACTGATGTTTCAACAAGTGTCAGGTACATGTACTTGATCCATAATAATAGCAGCAAAGGGAAGATAAACTATATGGCTTTAGGAAGCATGCAGCCTAAATCCAAGGTCTTCATATATTTTAAGTTCAGTTGAAAATAGAAACCTCCTTGCATTCAATGTACATTAGTATAATTAAGTGCTTATCAAATAGTGATTGTCTCAGAAACAAATCAAAGATTGTAATTTAAATGATGAAGAGAAAGTTTGAGCAAACAAGCACCTAGTTTTTTTTTTTTTTTGAAGACATGCCAGAAACACGATGCTCCTTAATTATTGCCTTCTGGTATACTATACTGTGTGCTAGCATAACTCAATAGTTTCTTTGGTTGCCTTTTTCTGTTTTAGGG
Source organism: Arvicola amphibius (assembly GCF_903992535.2). NCBI lineage: Eukaryota > Metazoa > Chordata > Mammalia > Rodentia > Cricetidae > Arvicola > Arvicola amphibius. The sequence continues at coordinate 84,720,974 of NC_052065.1, read as the reverse complement.
AGAATAACATGGCTGTATCTGCTGCAGTCTCTGATATGCCCATCATCTGTTATCTTCTAATCCTTAAATCATTCTCTCATTTTCTATTGCTTTCTCTTTTCTCCTTCTTTTATAACCTTCCTGCATCAAATATGCGTTACATGCTAGGGATGCACTGAGGAATAAACAGACATGTTTCCACCTCTCTTTTAGCTAGGAGTCTGATAATAATTCCTGAATTTTATACTAATGAATTTGTAACAATAAATGGAAGTCTGGATATTAAAGGAGTTAAATCAGTGTGGAAAGATCTAGCATGGTACTCCAAAATATGGGCAACAATTAGGCACCATACCACAAATCATTTTATCTCTTGATACTAAGCAGAAATCCATTTTCTGGTTGCTTTGAAAGTTAGTGAAAGCTACAGCACTTGTTTTCAGATATTCTAGTTGGTTTTTATAACCATTGTCCAGGGCAATATTTGATATTATGTGCCTAAGATATTTAATGATCTCACAGAGAAATATCAGGTCATACGTTACCTATCTCCTCCTTTGACAAAATCATATTCGCATGAATCTACTGCATATTTTTGACTTATATGCCAAAATCATTGTACAACGTTGAAACTCTAGGTTTGGGCTCATTAGAAAGTTTGCCATGTATGACACTGAAATTCATTTGCAAAAGGTAAGGTTGTAGCTACTCCTGCCCTCTGTTGTCAGTGTTGTTTGCTTAGTGAGCATCTGTGGAAAGCTGTTTTCATACAGGATAGGCAACTCACCTACATCTAACTCAGGCATACGTATCATACCAGTGTAACAGACTTAAAAAATTTTGCAAATCATCCATCTACTGATTTGGGATTCCCCTCTGTTTGCTATGAATATATTTTACTACTATTGGTTAATAAAAAAGCTGCTTTGGCCTATGGCAGGGCAGAATAAAGCCAGGTGGGAAATCTGAACAGAGATTAGATAGAGTAAGCAGAATCAAAGAACAGCCATGTAGTTGCTGAAGAAGAAAACACAGAAATTTACCAGTAGGCCACAGCCTTGTGGTGATATATTGATTAATAGAAATGGGTTAATTTAAGATGCAACACTGAGTTAATAAGAAGCTTGAGCTAAACAGCTAAGCAGTGTTGTAATTAATATAGGTCTGGATGGCCAGGAATGAACAAGCAGTCTCTGTTTAAAAAATTACCCCCAATGTGGGGCAAGATCTTTCATATAAAGTCTAAGAAAGCTTACAAATGCACTTCTAGACCTACTAAAAGGGGCATCAGTTGGAGTTTCTTGATATCTTCATTTTTATCAGATAAGCTTTGTTTGCTGGTGGAGAGCAGAGGCATGGCTCCATTAAGAGAACCCTTCCTTACTCAGTACTAGCAGCCAAAAACTGCAAGGTTTCTTTAAGAGATGGCTTCCTGGCTCATGCTGGAAGCAAAAACTGGCTCTTTCATGAAGTCCTGCACTTAAATGGGATTTGTGAGCAGCATGCCACTAGGTGCTTAATGACAACAGAGACCTGCTGCATCCTTGGACCTGGGGTGGTGAGCATGGCTCTCAGAGGCAGTAAACATACCTCCACCATGTTGCATGGGGTGGAGCCATTAGGCAGGTCTGTAGAGTTGGCCCTAGCTATGACTGCTTAGCATTATTTCTTTTAAAAAGGTGCTCCTGGTCAGAAAATTATTATGATTACAGATACAAAATAAAGACAGATATAGACAAAAATAATCCTCTGAAGAGATTATAATGTATTAAAAATATTATGTAGGCTTGAGAAAGAGAGAAAAAAGAGATAGACAAGAGTACATAAAGTCACAGAATAAAGGAGTAAAGATAATAAAATAAATATTAAAAAGTGAGAGAGTTAAAAAATAGGCCACTTAAAGATGGACTATACAGAGAAAGTGTGGATTATGTATATTATTGTGTCTTTTTAAATTTTTTGACTGTGAATGAGCTAGGTATGGAGAGACATTTCATTGCACGGGCTACCAAGCTAAACCAACATATATATTTTAAAGGTATCTTGACTTTAAATTTGGAATCTAAGGGTATGTTACTGTGGAAAGAGGTTCTGATTTTGTTTCCACAGAGGATAAGTACCTACAGATTTCTTCTAGGCTAATGTTTGATGGAAAAAGATCCCCTGAAATGTCTCCATGAACGCTAAAAATACTTTGGCCAACAAATAGCAGGAAGCAGTTTTATGAAAACTATGCTCAAATATCCAAAATGATTGCTTATAAATGTTTATTTTTATTTTAAAAGGGTTGGTTATAATTGATTAATGGTCAAAATAAATTTCTAAGAAAAGATAAGTGAGATATAATATAGAGATTAATACTTTGCATTGTATGGATCTTGTCTTATTGATACGAATTTAAGGTCAATTTCATTTTATGTATATTTGTAATCTTATATGAGGTATTATGTTTGTGCAGTTCATTAAAAATGTAATATATAATTAAAAATAAAAGAGTAATAGTCATTTATAGTAGCAAACTTATAATCATGTTACTTTGGTTTTCTAGCTATACAGAGATATATTTCAGACAGATAGCCTTCAAAGACCTGAAGAATATGGCATTTAAAATGTTTTAAGAACTGAGACTTTTCTCAACAGTGAAACATGTCTGCTTTTGGCAGCACCAATTACTTCAGAGAGGTTGATAGGCATTGAAGAAATTTATTATGAAATTTGTCTTCAAAGTGATAAGGCTAGCCATTTGGTCAAGAAATACTCTTGTCTGGACTGCTTAATACTGTGCTGTATATACTGGACATGCAGGGTTCACAGATAAATGGTTGCTGAACTTGCCTAAAGAAGGTGAGACAATCATTTAGGGTACTTGCTTCATGAAAGAGTGTGCCAGAAATTCTGCAGGACATAGAAGAAAGTGACCAACAAACTGCTAATATAGGTGAAACTGTCTTTCAAATTTCCTGCTTCATGGAAATGTCTGCCAGATACTATCGGCCTGTAGGCTGAAGATAGATGCCACAAACCTATAGAAGAACTTTGGTTAAGTGTCTTGGCAGTGAGATGTCTCTGTAATTTCTAGAACTTTGGAAGTTTCTTAAAATGCTTTTCATGTTTACTTAATATTATATCCTTCTGGGTTCGTTGATAGAATTGAATATAAATAGTTACAGTTTTTCTTAGTTGTAATAAAAGATAAATTAGATATACAAGTTTTGATTTGCAAAAATATTGTAATTAATTCTCGCTTAATACTTGTTTTATTATATGTAATTTTACTATGTTAAAGTTAAAACCTTTCTTTTTATTTAGACAGAATAGGGGAGATGATGTGGGATTCCAATCTGTATGTTATAAACTTTTTTAAACCATTGGTTAATAAAGATGCTGCTTCAGTCTACAGCAGGACAGAATAAAGCCAGATGGGAAATCTAAACTTTATATAGAGAGAGTAGTTAGAGTCAAAGAGATGCCATGTAGCTGCTGAAGGAAACAGATGCTGGAAACTTACTGGTAGGCTACAGCATTGTGGTGATACATTGATTAACATAAATAGGTTAATTTAAGATGTAAGAGTTAGTTAATAAGATGTCTGAGATAATAGGCCAAGCAGTATTGTAATTGATATAGTTTCTGTGGGATTATTTGGGTCCAGGTAGCTGGAAATGAACCTATTGTCTCTATTTATGATCCACTATGAATTAGAATTTAAATACATGGGAAAAGGAGCTGTCTGGCCAGCATACACCATGGAATGCTGACATAAGTTTGGCAGCTGGAACAATTAGAAAAGCAAACAGCTATCAATTTGATGCGAGTAGGTATGGCCACACTAGCTTTAATAATCTGCACTGTGTATCTAAGACAAGATTTCTCTGTTAATGAGGCAAAGATCATCCTAAGAAACTCATTGGCCATCTAGTCAACTATTGTTAACAAAAATCAAAACCAAAAACAAAAAGCAAGCAAAAAAATAGAAAACAAACTTTAAAAAATTGATTGCCTCAAAAAGGTAGAAGGTAAAGTAGAACATCTATCATCTAACTGCCACATGTCCACTTGACTATATACTCCCTTACATGCTCTTACACACACACTCATAACATTTACACACATAAGCATATTATCCACACAAAAATACCTCAAGTAAAATGTAAGAATTTTTATGCTAGCATTAATTAGGAAGAATCAAATATGTAACTGGAATACCTGCAAGAAACATTGTATATATGCAGTTCTTTTGCTATGCAATATACTACTCTTCTATATGCTATCCTGTGTAGTCTAACTACCTTGATTTCATATAATTCGTTCTTATATCTTCTCAGTTTGATGATATAGAAGGACTCTGTTTAGATTCCTCCTTCTTGCTCTGTACTCCAGAAACCCACCAGGTTTCATAAGGTTTATGTGATTTTCATCTTATCCCTTGGATATCACCGTCCTTTCTTGTGCAATCTTAAATATCTTGAAAAGATATTTTTTGCATTCAGGACTTTTGCCCAATTTAAATAGACTTTGTCTACTTAAATGTTATTTCATCTTCGGAAAATTGGTGCTTTTATGGCTTCCTTTGAGGTCAAAATATGTCACCACATAAGCAGGACTTCCAAAAACAATGAAATACTCTTTTCTTTACTAAGTTATTCCCTAGGGTTTTTTTTTCTTTTTTTATTAAAAAATTTCTGCATCCTCCCCACCTCCCATTTCTCTATCCCTCCCCACTCCCCTCCCCCTCCCCCTGGAGTCCAAAGAGCAGTCAGGGTTCCATGCCCTGTTGGGAGTCCTGTTGGGGCGCTGAACTGAACAGAGAATTCTCAACAGAAGAAGTTCAAATGGCCAAAAGACACTTAAGGTCATGCTCAACCTCCCTAGCTATCAGGGAAATGCAAATCAAAACAACTTTGAGATATCATCTTATACCTGTCAGATTGGCTAAAATCCAAAACACCAATAATAACCTTTGCTGGAGAGGTTGTGGGATAAGAGGTACACTCATCCATTGCTGGTGGGAATGCATACTTGTGCAACCACTTTGGAAAGCAGTGTGGCGGTTTCTCAGGAAATTCGGGATCAACCTACCCCAGGACCCAGCAATTCCACTATTGGGAATCTACCCAAGAGATGCCCAATCATACTACAAAAGCATTTGCTCATCTATGTTCATAGCAGCATTATTTGTAATAGCCAGATCCTGGAAACAACCTAGATGCCCCTCAGTGGAAGAATGGATGAAGAAACTGTGGAATATATACATGCTAGAATACTACTCAGCGGTCAAAAACAATGACATCTTGAATTTTGCATGCAAATGGATGGAAATAGAAAACACTATTCTGAGTGAGGTAACCCAGACCCAAAAAGATGAACATGGGATGTACTCACTCATAATCCGTTTCTAGCCATAATTAAAGGACATCGAGCCTATAATTTGGGAGCCTTGAGAAGATAATAAGAAGGTGAACCCCCCAAAAAAGATATAGTAATCCTCCTGGATATTGGAAGTAGACACGATTGCTAGGCAAAAATTGGGAACTTGAGGGTTGGGCGAGACGCGGCCAAGGGAAGATGGGGAGAAAAAAGCGTGAAGGGGAGAATGGGGGGAGCTCGGAGGAATGGGATGCTTGGGATACAGGAAGGGTGGATATGGGAGCAGGGAAGCATATATCTTAATTTAGGGAGCCACCTGAGGGTTGTCAAGAGACTTGACCCTAGAGGGGTTCCCAGGTTTCCAGGGAGACGCCCCCAGTTAGTTCCTTGGGCAGCTGAGGAGAGGGAGCCTGAAAAGGCCAGTTCCTATAGCCATACTGATGAATTTCTTGCATATCACCATAGAACCTCCACCTGGCGGTAGATGAAGAAAAAAAAAGCTACAGAAGAAACCCTGTCTCGAAAAACCAAAAAAAAAAAAAAAAAAAAAAAAAAAAAAAAAAAAAAAAAAGAAGAAAATGACAGAGCCCCACATTGGAGCACCGGATTGAGCTCCCAAGGTCCTGATGAGGAGCAGAAGGAGAGAGAACATGAGAAAGAAAGTCAGGAACGTAAGGGGTGCATTCACTCATGGAGACGGTGGGACAGAACTAATGGGAGATCACCAACTCCAGTTGGAATGGGACTGATGGATCATGCTACCAAACCCGTCTCTCTGAATGTGGCCAACAGTGGGGGCTGACTGAGAAGCAAAGGACAATGGCGCTGGGCTCTGATTCTTCTGCATGGACGGGCTCTGTGGGAACCTTCTCAGCTTGGTCAATCACCTTCCTGGACCTGGGGGGAGTTGGGAGGACCTTGGTCTTAACATAGAGTAGGGAACCCTGATGGCTCCTTGGCCTTGAGAGGGAGGGAGGGGAGGTATGGGTGGAGGGGAGGGGAGGGAAGGGGGAGGAGGAGGGGAGGGAAGGGGGAGGAGGAGGGGAGGAGATGGGAAAAAAAGAAAAAAAAATAAAAAATTTCGGCATCCTCCCCACCTCCCATTTCCCTACCTCTCCCCCACTCCCCTCCCACTCCCCCTGTAGTCCAAAGAGCAGTCAGGGTTCCCTGCCCTGTTGGGAGTCCAAGATCCTCCCCACTTTATCCAGGTCTAGGAAGATGAGCATCCAAACAGGCTAGGCGCCCACAAAGCCAGTATATGCAGTAGAACCAAAACCCAGTGCCTTGTCCTTGGCTTCTCAGCAGCCCTCATTGTCTCCTATGTTCAGGGAGTCCGGTTTTATCCCATGGTTTTTCAGACACATTCCAGCAGGCCTTGGTGAGCTCCCATTAGATCAGCCCCACTGTCTCAGTGGGTGGGTGCACCACTCGCGGTCCTGACTTCCTTGCTCATGTTCTCCCTCCTTCAGCTCCTCATTAGGACCTTAGGAGCTCAGTCCAGTGCTCCAGTGTGGGTCTCTGTCTCTATCTCCATCCATCGCCAAATGAAGGTTCTATGGTGATATTCAAGATATTTATCAGTATGGCTATTGTATCAGGCCATTTCAGGTTCCCTCTCCTCAGCTGTCCAAGGAACTAGTTGGGGACATCTCCCTGGACACCTGGGAATCCATCTAGGGTCAAGTTTCTTGCCAACCCTAAAATGACTCCCTTAATTAAGATATAAACTTCCCTGCTCCCATGTCCATCCTTTTTTATCCCAAACATCTCATTCCCCCAAGCTCTCCCCATCCTCCCCTTCTCACTTTTCTCTCCCCATTTCCCCTTACCCTCATCCCACCCCACCCCCAAGTTCCCAATTTTTGCCCAGCAATCTTGTCTACTTCCAATATCCAGGAGGATAACTATATGTTTTTCTTTGAGTTCACCTTCTTTAGCCTCTCTAGGATCACGAATTATAGGCTCAATGTCCTTTATTTATGGCTAGAAACCAATTATGAGTGAGTACATCCCATACTCATCTTTTTGGTTCTGGGTTACCTCACTCAGGATAGTGTTTTCTAGTTCCATCCATTTACATGCAAAATTCCCTAGTTTTGATAATAAAGAAAAATTATCGCTCAACGGTTATGCAATATTACTGATTGCTAGATCTTCAGAGGATATTGTCAAGTTAAAACTGAAAAGATAAAGTAGGCCAAGTTTCTTATTCAATGCCAAATAAAATTATTCTAATTATTAAATATCTAAGTGCCTTCCCGGTTAGGCTTTCTCATACTTCTTTTCCTATATGTTTTATAGCTGTGGCTAATTTACAGGCACTTAACACCTCCCTCTTCTCAGGGATAGCTAAGTCAAGCTCACTGGGAATAACTGAATAATTATCTATTTGAAAAGAATATTAGGACATTTTTTCACCTTCATTTGTCTAAATAAATTAGCAATTGGAAAAGCCTTATTTAGTATTATCTGAATGATAACTCTGCAAATAAGAGTTTTAATTTGTCTACGAATGGGATGGAAGCCAAAATCAGTAACAGAAAAAAAAAGCCAGGACTATGCATGCAATTCTGTGAAATTTCATTGTTGTACTTAAATAGCTTTAATTATGATGTTTGATGGTCATATGAAAAACAAGTAGCAGGAGTTTACTTTGTGGTGGGGAATTAGGGAGATGCCTTGGTAGAGAAAGTGTCTGATGTAAAGCATAAGGGCTTGAATTTGAATCTCTAGTGTTCTAGTTTGGATTTTGTTGTTATAATAAATGTCAATCCCCAAAACAACTTGGGGAATGAAGGTGTATTTTTCCTTACATCTTATAGTCAATCATCTAGGGAAATCAAGGCAGGAACTCAATTAAGGAACATGGAATCAGAAAATGAGGGGAAGGCCATGAAGGGATGATGCTTGATGACTTTCTCCAGCTGGTATGCTCAACCTGCTTAGACAACCCAGGACTACTAGTTCTGGGGTGACATTATCCACAGTGGGATGGTTCCTCTCATGTCAGGCATTTGAATCAAGAAAATGAATTATAGTCTCCCTTACAGGCCAATATGATGGAAGCATGCTTTCAATCGAGATTCCTCCACTTAGAATACTCTGGCTTATGTCAAGATGACAAAAAATTAAGCAAGACACCTATCATATATGTGAACATTGGCCATGATGGCACCTGTAATCTCAACATTGAGAGGTAGCAGAAATATCCCAAGGGTGCAATGACCATTTAATCAAGTCAATGGTTGAACTCCAAGTTCAATGAAAGTCTTTCTTTAAAAATTAAGGTAAAAATCAATAGAAGAAACTCATTATTGATGTCTGTTTCCACACATGCATCCATGAGCATGAACACAGGCACACCAACACACACACACACATACATATACTTCTACCTTGAAAATTTGTGAGAGGCTAAAAGTCAAAAGGAACAACTTATTAATAGATTGTTTTTGCTCTGAATCTTTTTTTCCATGCTCACATTATTGCATAAGCCAGCTACTAAAGGGAACTTTTAATTTTAGAAATTTCAAATTTAGAAACTTAAAATTTACCACTAAAGTTCTAGATATTTGAGTTACTAAGTAAGTACTAATAAGATTAAACCATGCTGCTTCCAGTTACAAGGTAGTCTTCTAGGAAATGTCGTATTTAGAGATTAAATACAGGATGTATCTTTAAAAATGCTTAATTTCACAGCAAACTCCCTGTTCCTTTGGCTATCACAATCATTACATTACCTCCTCTGAAATGTCTCTTGAGTCTTATGTATAGGAATATTTTGTAGATATATCCATTGGGACTGTGATCCATACTGCTCTATTCTGATTGGTTATAGTTTTCTTTAATGGCCTGTTGTGGTGGTTTGAAAGCAAATAGACCCTAAAGTGAATGGCATTATTAGGAGGTATGGCCTTGTTGGAGTAGGTGTGGTTTGTTGGAGGAGGTATATAATTGTGGAGGTGGGCTTTGAGGTCTCATATGAGCTTAAGATATCAACCAGTGTCTGAGGCTACTTCTTGTTGTCTGCAAAAGATATAGAACTCAGAGCAACCTCTAGAGCACCATGTCTACCTTCACACTGCCATGTCCCATGGTAATAATGGACTAAAACTCTGAACTGTAAGACACTGAATTAAATATTTTCCTTTATAAAAGTTGCCACAGTCATGGTGTCTCTTCACGTTGATAGTAACCCTAACTAAGACACCTCTACATAAGATGAACAAGGACAACAGTGATAGACATGTCAAAGTGGACAAGGCTGTAGTGATATTTTGTTTGTGTTTTAAACAATAAAGCTTGCCTGAAGATCAGAGTGCAGAGCTAAACCACTAGAAGCCAGGGAGGAGTGACATATACCTTTCATACACCTTTAATCCTAGGACTCAGGAGAAAAAGGCAAACAGATCTCTGTTAATTCAAGGCCACCCTGGATGACAGATTGATACAGTCTAAAGGGGAAACATAGCTCACACAAATGTGATCCCAGCACTTGGGTTCACATGCCTTTAATCCTAGCACCAGTGAAGTGGAGATAGGAGTGATATGGCTGGACAGAGAAAGGAATATAATGCGAGAGAAGACAGGAGCTCAGTGAAATGGCATTCATTCTGTGGATCTCCCCTTCAGTCTGAGGAGACAGTCCGAGAACAGGATCATCCTTTCACTCTGAACATCGGTAAGAGAGAACTTTTGTTCTCTCTAGTGGCTGGCCATATTGTTTCTCTGATCTCTCAGCTTTCACCCACTAATATCTGACTCTGTGATTTACTTATTAAGACCAATTAGAATGAGTGCTACACAAGGGAAAACCAAAAGGCTACACACAACCCTACATAAATAACTATAGGCAACTAAGGAATGTCATGAGTGGGGAAAAATGGGAAATAGTCTTCTCCATCAAAGAACAGACCAATTAGTTGTCCAATATTAAATGGTTGTCCCTAAAAATGGACAAGCTGTATATATATATTTATGAACTTGAAAGAGAGCAAGGAGTGGTATATGGGAGCATTTGGAAGGATGGAAGGAGCAATATAATTATATTGCAATATAAAAAATAAAAGAGTAATTACAAATTTAAATTGCTTAAGTTATTTTTCCTATTTTTTCTTCTACTTAGAAAGTATTTTTGCCAGAAGAAGTTTGTAACAAGGACTGTTCTAATTCAGTTTTGAAATGTAGTAGTTATGTTAAAAATGAACTATTTGGTTTTTCTATGAAAACCTATAAATAACATCCTGTTGGGTTTTTTCTTCATTAAAAAATAAAATAAAGGAAAAATTATTACCTTCAAAATAAGATTTTTTTCTCATTATCTGTACTATTTCAGGTTCAGTAAATCTATTCTGACCAAGATACTGCATGCACTAGGCAATAAAATTGGTTCAACTATCCAGGTATTGGTTTGGTTACCTACATGTTTGTTCATAAAATCTTCTGTTTACTGAAAAAATAAAATCAGTCTATGCTACTGACTAGTATATGTTTTTACCTCACTCTGAATACATTAACTGCTTATACACATCTTAATAAATACGGAGAATTTGTGTTTTAAAAGTACACATTTCATTGCATTTGAATATAAAATATATTCTGAATAGATTGTCTTATTTGCTGTATTAAATATGGTCTTTCTATGAAAACCAATGAATATCATCCTGATTTTTCTTCCATGTGTGCACGCATGCACATACATTCTATGGAGTGCTTGTGAAAGTCAGAGAACAACTTGCAGATACTGGTTCTCTTCTTCCACCATGTAGGGTATTAAACTCAGGTTCCCATGTTTAGTGATAAGTGTTTTAAGTGATGCAAAAATCTTACTATTGTAGGCATTACATTCTATATGAACTACAAATCCTTCATATTTTGAATATTAGATAATTGGTAGAATTTTGTATGTATTTGGACTATATAAACACAAATCATATACATTGCTGGAACTGGATGCCTCTGGTCCCACCTGGTCCTGCAGCCCCTTTTAAAATAACCACTCAGCGGCTTAATATTAATTATTAACTGTTTGGCCTATTAGATCAGGGTTATTATTAACTAGTTGTACAACTTAAACTAACCCATTCATATAATTCTATATTATGGGTTTGTGGTTTGTTGCCTCACATCTTGCTTCTCTGGGACCTAATGGTCTCTCCCAGACCCTGTCTTCTTTATCCTTATATTTTTGCTTGTATTTCTCAGCTGGCTCTATTTTGCCTGGCTATTGGAAAATTAAGCTTCCTTATTAACCAATGTAATAAAACATATTCACAATATCCAGAAGGGCATCCCACATTGCATTGTCATTTATGTTATATACTGTGATTCATTAAAATTGGCTTTCTTTTAATATTTTCATTTTTGTATGCATTACCTTCTGGTATTGATATAAAAATTTATTAAAAAGTTCTTATTAGCTTATTCATGAAGACATTAAAATCATATATATTATAGTTATTTGAAGGAGATGCTACCCATAAGTCTTGGACATTTGAATAGTTGGTCTCTGATTGATGGCTGGTTGTGGGGAAAGGTTAGGAGGTGTGGCCTTGCTGGCGGAAGCATTTAAGTGGGGGGTAGTCTTTCAAATTTTTATTTTATTTCAAAAATACTGCTTTTTTCAGTGTGCTCTCTTGACTTCCTATCTGTGGTTTGAGATGTGGGCTCTTGGCTTCTCCTCTGGCTGCCTGTTACCTGCTACCTGCTGTTTCTGTCCTGACATCATGGACTGCTATCCTTCTGGAATCATAAGCCAAACAAACCCATCTTTCTATAAGTAAACTTAGTCATCATGTTTAATCACAGCAATAGAAAATTAGTTAATACACATAATGATATTTAAGTAAGTTTTTAAAAAAGTGATAAAACTTCATTCAAAATGATGTTTTCTAGCTCCATACATTTGTCTACAAGTGGCTTTTAAACATAAAGCAAAGAAAACCAGCCCACAAATCAGAATCCTGGAGAACATAGACAACAATGAGGACCCTAAGAGAGACATACATAGATCTAATCTACAGGAGAAGTAGAAAAAGACAAGATCCCCTGAGTAAATTTGGAGCATAGAGACCTTGGGAGAGGATTGAAAGGGAGGGAAGGGACATGGAGGGGAGCAGAGAAAAATGTAGAGCTCAATAAAAATAAATAAAAAACAAAAAATAGACAATAAAGGCATATCTTAAATAAATACATGGATCATTTTTGTTTGTAATATCTTTGAAATTTCTGAAATATACTAGATTATATGGTTATCAATTACCATTATACTGGACAATGTAACACTGGAACTTGTCACTAATATTTAGCTATGTCTTAGAATACATACATTGTTTCCATTCATCTGTCTTGAAGTACCATTAATATTTGTGTTTTATTATATGGAATTTCTTGCTAAAACACAATCTAGTCATATTATCACATCTGAATATGAGGTTAGTTAAAGCTTGAGGTAGCTAAATAATAGAATTACATATGTTATTGCATATGGGCATAGTTTAAGAATAACCTCCATATTAATATATATATATATATATATATATATATATAATTGTTGCTTCTTAATTGATTAATTATTGATTAGAATTTAGGATCAATTCAATCTATAAACAATTACACAATTACAACAAATTATATACTCACTTAATGAATAGTTATTGACAGAATTAACAAGATAGTCAGAAATTTAAAGCCAAATTCACAAAACAGGTGGTATAAACTATAGGCAGACATGTGTAAATCCACAGGAACTCAAATAAAATGTTATCAAAGATTTATTAGGAAACACTCATGAATAACAATAAGGTAGATATCTGTTGTGGTCTTCCATTTGGCCCTGGAGTGCATAGAAGCAGTAATTTGTTTTTTTTTTCTTTTCTTTTTTTTTTTTTAATTTTTTTTCATGGTTTAATTTTTTATATTTAAAAATTTCCATCTCCTCCCCTCCTCCTCCCCCTTCCCTCCCCTCCCCTCCTTCTCCCCCTTCCCTCCCCTCCCCTCCACCCATACCTCCCCTCCCTCCCTCTCAAGGCCAAGGAGCCATCAGGGTTCCCTACTCTATGTTAAGACCAAGGTCCTCCCAACTCCCCCCAGGTCCAGGAAGGTGATTGACCAAGCTGAGAAGGCTCCCACAGAGCCCGTCCATGCAGAAGAATCAGAGCCCAGCGCCATTGTCCTTTGCTTCTCAGTCAGCCCCCACTGTTGGCCACATTTAGAGAGATGGGTTTGGTAGCATGATCCATCAGTCCCATTCCAACTGGAGTTGGTGATCTCCCATTAGTTCTGTCCCACCGTCTCCATGAATGAATGCACCCCTTACGTTCCTGACTTTCTTTCTCATGTTCTCTCTCCTTCTGCTCCTCATCAGGACCTTGGGAGCTCAGTCCAGTGCTCCAATGTGGGGCTCAGTCATTTTCTTCATCAATCGCCAGGTGGAGGTTCCCTCACGGTCCTGACTTTCTTTCTCATGTTCTCTCTCCTTCTGCTCCTCATCAGGACCTTGGGAGTTCAGTCTGGTACTCCAATGTGGGGCTCTGTCATTTTCTTCATCTATCGCCAGGTGGAGGTTCTGGCGATCGTGTCTACTTCCAATATCCAGGAGGATTACTTTGATCTCCAACCACCACAGGAATGCACAAGAACCTGCTCCCTCTGTCTTTTAAAGGAGTTATGTCAGCAGGCAGGAAGCTCCTCCTCTGTCTGGTCAGATACCCAATGTCATGGATGGGGCGAATACCAACTACACTTCCCCCTGTTGTCTAAAGAAGTTTCTAAACAAAACTAGGTACAGTAAGAACAATTATCAAGTTTTGTCCAGGAAAAAGAATAGGTAATAACATACACAAAAATGAACTACGACCACCAACAACATCAAGCAAGAAACACATAATAAATGTCCGGGCTATAGGTAATTGGCAAAATAACAGATTATTCCAATAGCTGTCCTATCCTGAGGTGTCTAAGTCTCGTACCTAAAATGCTCTAGCTAAGATATGAGAGGATAGTGACTCTATCTAGTCTGTTAGCTGTATAGATTATTGAGTATTACAGGCTATAGTCACTCATGATTGTCATACTTATAGTTAATGTTAGTTTGGTTTTCTACATGCACAGAGATACATTCCACAATCAATTTCTCCTGATCTGTACCTTTTGTGGTCAATTGATCCAATTAGCTCATTTGGTAGAGCATGAGATTCTTAATCTCAAGGTTGTGGGTTTGAGCCCCATGTTGTGCCAATTATAGGCAGAAGTGTATAAATTCATGAGAACCCAAATAAAAATGTATCAAAAATTTATTAGGAAACATTCATGAATAACAACAAGGTAGAAAGCCACCGCAGTTTTCCTTGCCGTCCTGGGGTGAATGGAAGCAGCAATCCTATGGCCAACCACCTTGCAATAATGCAAGATCCTGCCTCCCTCTTTCTTTTAAAGTAGTTACCACTGCAGACAGGAAACTCCACCTCTATTGGCCAGACAGCTCAAGGTCATGAGTGGGGTGAATACCCACTATAATAAACAGATTCTGGAAAGGCTGAAGCTGTTTCTATTTTGTTGGTGATAATTCAATATCATTAAGACAATTGTGGATGGTGCGGCAGGGCTGTGTCCGCCACCCGGCTAGCTTTACCCAAAATAATTACACGGAAACTGTATTCATTTAAATACTGCCTGGCCCCTGGCCCGTTATCTGTAGCTTCTTATTGGTTGATTCTCATATCTTGCTTTAACCCATATTTAGTAATTTATATAGCACCACGAGGGATGGCTTACCAGGACAGATCTTAACCTGCATCCATCTCGGAGAGGAGAAGCATGGCAACTCACTATGGCAACTGCCTAAAGCATCTCTCCTCTCTTTCCCAGAATTCTGTTCTGTCTACTCCGTCTACCTAATTTTCTGTCTCTTAAAGGGCCAAGGCAGTTTCTTTATTAATAATGAATAACACATAGACACTCCTCCATCATTTCCCCTTTTTCTGTTAAAACAAAAAAGAAAGGTTTTAACTTTAACATAGTAAAATTCTTCAACTCCATCAAAGACTCCAGAAGGATATAATAATACTTAAGTAAATAAGAAATATGCAACTTTCAAACTCTAGAAATGACAGAGACAATTTGCTGCCTGGACAGTCACCCAAAGTTCCTCTGTACCATTGGGGCATCCATCTTCGGCCTACAGGCCCATAGTATCCAGCAGATATTTCCATGAAGCAGGAAATTCCAAAGACATTTCAGTCACTTTCTGCTGTGTCCTGCAGAATGTCTCGCAGACTCTTTCATGAATCAGGAACCTCGAAAGACCATCTCACCTTTAGGCAAGTTCAGCAGTCCTCTCTCTGCAGGTTCTTTGTGTGCAGTTTATGCAACAGTCCAGGCAAGAGCAGTTTCTTGCCCAAATGGCTAACAAACTCCATAAGTAGCCTCTTCGATGCCCATCTTCCTCTTGAAGTAGATTGGTGCTGCCAGGAACAGACGTGTCTCATTATCATGAAAAGCCCTAAGTTATTAAAAATCTTAAATGCCATGTTCTGTAGTCTTTGAAAGATATGAAGAATGCCTATCTGAAATATATCTATGTACATCTAGAAAAATCTAACTAACATGACTACAAGTTTGACTATTGAAAGATATGAAGAATGCCTATTTAACTAAAGTATATCTCTATATATCTAGAAAATCTAACTAACATGACTACAGCTTGACTATTATCGATGATTATCCATTAACAACCTATATTTCCTAATTATACATTACATTTTAAAATGAACTACACAATCACAATAGCTTAATAAAGATCAGAAATACATATACAAATAACAAAATTGACCTTAAAATCCACACCAATGCAAATTATTCATATCTATATCATATCCCCCTTTAAATATAAAAGAACATTTATAAACAATATTTGGGAATATGGGCGCAGTTATTTCTCTCCAAACTGCTTCCTGCTGAATGGGGGTGCTGTTAATAAGATCTTTCATGGTGTAACCTGTCTGACAGGTTCATCTCAGTCAGCAGTTGAGCAAAGTAATTTTTTTCTCATTTTTTTATTAAAAATTTCTATCTCCTCCACTCCTACTCCCCATTCCCTCCCCTCCCTTCCACCCATACCCCCACTCCCTCCCTCTCCAAGCCAAAGAGTCATCAGGGTTCCCTTCACTATGTTAAGTCCAAGGTCCTCTCAACTCCCCCTAAGTCCAGGAAGGTGAGCAACCAAACTGACAAGGCTCACAGTGAGCTTGTCCATGCTGTAGAGTTCAAGCTCATCACCTTTGTCCTTGGTTTCTCAGTCCTCCCACCAAGGTCCTGATGAGGAGCAAAAGGAGGGAGATCATGAGCAAGAAAGTCAGGACTGTGAGGGGTGCGTTCACCCATTGAGACAGTGGGACAGATCTAACACGAGACCACCAAGTCCAGTTGGAATGGGACTGATGGAACAGGGGACCAAACCGGACTCTCTGAATGTGGCTGACAGTGGAGGAGGACTGAGAAAGCAAAGTAATTTTTTGAGGGTGTTCACAGCAACCTTTCAAGAGGGCATGGTCTATCATACCATATTGGGATAGAAACAATCCACAGGGTGTCATCCTCTGTGAAAACAAAAGAAGACCGTCTTTTCCAAAGCATCATGTTCTTAGATCCAAATTCTGAAGTCATACCGTTAAGATGTCCATTCTGGTCTAGTCTGGAAGCCCATATAATGAAATGACTCTGCATTTAGCTCCTTTACAGTCAAAAATTTCAAAGAAAACACAATAAAAATACATAATCCAGACTCTCTGTGAATTTTCCATTTTTACGTGGCTTATTTTTACTCTATCACTTTACTTTATTTTGTCTCTTTAAAGACTTTACCCTTTTTTCAGGCATTAACTTTATTCTCTATATTTTTTCTTCTCTCTCTCAAGCCTACGTACATTTATCCAACATTGTGACTCATTTAAAAGTCTTTTATGTCTGAATCTGTCCTATTGTGAATCTGTAATTTTTTTACTGTCGAGAAACATGTTTGATTTGTGCCTTTACATTGCTAAGCGCTTAAAACTCTAAGCTGTGACATTCCTAGGTCAAAATCAGGTACTGTGTGCTTGCCCCACCCAGTCCAACATGGCAGAGCCACTTGTGACTGAATCAGTTGCTGCTCTTGGCTGCAGAGAGGTGAGCTGTTCTGGATATTGGCTCTACCTCTCTCCAATTTCAAAATGGAGGACGTACCATTTTGTGCTAGCTCTGGAGCCACCAGGTAGGAGCTGCACTCAGCACTTTAACTCTGAGACTGAACGTGCAGCACAGAAACTCTTTTCATCCAAGTTACAACCAAATCTGACGCACAGAGCACTGTGCAGCCTGGAAACATCTCTCTGTATGGCAGCAGAAATCGGCCATGCTCTCCTGCTTGCCTAAGCCTGATTCCGCCATCTGCCCAGGTGCAGGCAGGGAGCAGTGAGCCATTGGCATGGTCTCAGAATACTTTCTTTCCGATCCCGAGTGGGCACACAAGCATCCAGTCCCATAAAAGCCATGGAAATGCTATAAAGCCAGAGTTTGCAGTGGCGGCACAGTACCAGGAAGCCACGTTTTAAAATGACTCAGCTTTTTCTCTGCCACTATTGCCAAAACTGGAAATCTCTCTATGGCACATCCTAGCAAACAGCAAACATCTGTGTTAAACTCTCTCTCTCCTTTATTTAAAGCTTTTTCAGGTTTTTAAGTGGATTTAGTCACCATGTTGGAGCGCCAATCTGTAGAAGGAGCGGTGGGGCTGCGTTCTGCCACCCGGCCAGCTTTATACCCGAAATAATTACAGTGAAACTGTATTCAATACAGCCCTGCAGCTCCTTCTACAGACAATGAAGATATGACTGGATTGATATACCAATAATCCTTATAGAAATTGAATATCTAAAAATATAAACAGTTTTTTATGAGAAGAAAAATACTGAAGTTTTTGGACAAATTTAACATAAATTCTTCCTATGTATATAGATGATATTTGTCATCCTGTTGAAAGTTCAGGCCATATCCCCTTTGATTTTCTTGATGGTATTCTTGATGAATTATTATCAAGGATATCTATTTATATTACTAACCATTAAATATTCACAGTAGAAATTATCACATGTTCAGCAAATTCTACTTTGGAAGATATTGGCAAGATGAAAAGAAAACAAAATAATCTGGACTAAAAACACTGAATATGGAAGAGATCAAGAAAGGGTAGATAGGGCTCTTTGGAGGAAGGTAAGGGAAGGGATAAATGCAAGTATAATCTCTAAAAAGGAAAATAAAAAGAAAACTGAATTTTCACTAAGACTATTCCTATTAATTCAAATATATTTTTGAAAAATGGGTCCAGGTAATTTGACCATTGAAATGAATTGGTAGTTGGAAAAAAAAGTCAGAGACCTAGACAAAAAATTTGCATCTTTATTCAAGCTATGCCAAAAGAAGAGAGCATTATTTTGTTGAATTCATCATGCATATTTCGATAACATATACCTCAAAGTGAATTAATTAAAGAATTTGGTCTTGGATACAAATTTTTTGCTTTTTTTAAAATGACTGACATCCATGTCTGTTTTTCTACTGTAATAGCCATATCTTTACAATGTAAAAATATATTCATAGCAGTACATGATTATTCATAATGTGATACAGTCATTTTATTTGTTTTTTTTCATGTGAATTAATTCATAATGAGTAATTTAAACTTCAGCATCACCTATTAAAATAATTCATATCTTGTTCTATTTCCCTCTTCTCCTTTATGCCATATATTATCTCCCCCCACACCTGCATACTAAAATTTCAACTAAGCAGGACTCTGTATTTTGTCTAGACAAGTTATGTCAGTATTAGAAGATTTTCTTTAAAAATAACCAAATTTGTTCATAGACTGTCTCACACATGTATATAATGTATGCTGACCCTTCTCATACCCTACACCTTTACCTTTTTTCTTGATTCACTGATATTAATCTGTACCTTTTCTGTGGCCATCAGTTTGAAGTTTTATATTGAATTCTGTTGGGCTTATAAGTGGGTAGAAAACTAAAGGCAATGATTGTCACTCTCTCAGCGTCTATCAATAGACAATATCTCTGGAGTAAAAGGTCGGTCAGTGAATCGCCCTTTTCCTTGACTAACATTTATAATGTGAATTGAAGTTTGAAGTCACTAAGAATAGTACCCTTTAAAGTAGTTTGCAAATGAGGGATCAAGAAGAAGAGAAGAAACAGAGAACGCATTTAGAAATTCTTGAATGTGACACTTTAAAGCATGAGCTGTATAATATTCTTAGTATCATTAGTTACATTAACTGCTTTTCATGTGATCATGCAAATGTCTTCTGGAAATCATTTCTGGATAATGCAAATTTAATTTGATCTTTTCTCATTCCTTCCATTTCTATCCCATGCCTTCCCTTTATCTTTTCTTTCTTTCCCTCCCTCTTTCCCTCTCTCTTTGATCCTTGTTCCTCTCCCATGAATTCAAAATGTATAATAAGCCGTGTGATTTTTTTTCTAAATGTTACATGGCTCCCATTACTTTTCATTATATGACTATAAGTTGCTAATGATCTTTTTATGTTAATACATTATAAAGTATAAAATCGTAATTGTATATAGCAGTTTCCATTTATTTATTTCTATGAAACTTGAATGAGTTTCTTATGATGAAAAAAGAAAATTTGATTTCATAGAAAAGGGAGTAAACAGGAATTGAGGTCTACATTTTCCTTCTCATAGGTCAAATCTGCATTAAAGAGGAAAAGCATACAGTCAAGCTCAGACTTACTGCTGAACTATCACTAATATGACTTGAAACTGAAAGCGTTTATTATAGTAGAGAAAGCTAACTCTTCTATTATACCCAACTTTTAATTAACTATTTTAATTGTGCCCAAAGGATGTGCAATGATTGGTGCCTTTTGTAAATTCCAAAAAGGAAACATATAAACCAATACAATTGATGATTATAATTACTCCGATCAACTTATTTCAGTCTATTTTTTTTATCTGTCCTAGCTGATTCAAGCAGAGGATTAGGAAGTGCTACTGTGGAAGTTACATGGTTTTTCTTTACAAGACATGAAGTATTTTCACTTTAAGACATCCGTCCAGCTCTTCTTTTCCTGAGAAAATGTAAAACATATAAAATGACTCACAATAAATAGCTGTTTTTAAAGTTCCTATTTTATAGTGTGGCACTGAAGGGGCACATTGGCAAATAGCTGCTATACAGGGAACACTCAGAGCTCAGTAGTACATAGGATGTAGCTGAAACTGGCTAAGAGGAAGTAACAAACAGCATCAGTGTCAGAGAACAATTTCTCTTTACAACCAGGGAAACCCTTTGCTTAAAAAGGCTAAAAATGTAATATCATATCAGCAGCACCGGGGAAAACTAATGCGTAAGTGTCCTCAGAAGTTTGGTTCCTGCCTCTTAGCTATAGTGCAGAGTTTTAATGACAACATTCTCATTAGGCTCAACCTTACTGGACCATTTCATGCATTCATCATCTTATGTGGCTAACAGCATAGTTCATGCAAAATTAGTGGAGGAGGGAATGAGAATTAAAAAGGTCTTGCTGCTTAAGGGAGTAAAAAGCAGTTGTCCTGAGCTCTTCATCTAGTCCTCTACATTTATTAAGGGCAAAACCATTTATCTTGCTACTCATAAATGGAACTGATCCAGTGTCTCTCCCCCGGGTCTCTGAAGCCACTGGGGAAAGCTAGATTAGGCCTAGAGAACTGATGCAACCTAGTGCGGTGCGTTACTTCATGGAGCAGTAAGTTAGCAACACACTTTGATTCCAAATATTTTTAATATGGTTTGTTACACATGCACAGAGGGAAGCTAGACTGTAAAGAGAGGTTGTCATTACCTGTACTATAATGTCTTCACTGTAAGAAAGGTGTAAAGAGTTTCCTAAAAAGACGTGAAACAAATGGCATGGCTACAGACTTGCTTCTTTGAGACTCCCTGTGAAAAGAACAATAAGCAATAAACCACAGAGCTGGAGCAAACAGAATTTGTGATGTAGAGCTGCATTGTTTTTACTCAAATGTCAATTAGGCCCTAGTTTGTTACCTCTCTATTGGTCACTGTCTTTTTTCCTCTGCAGGACAGCATGCTCCTAAGTCCTAAGAAGAAAGTGTATTGTTCAGCTTGGCTTGTGGTAGCTGGAACACACTAATTTATCCTACTACATTTTTAATTTCAGAATTGATATGTTGGCCTTGCAACTAACTGTCAGAATAATTCATATACGCAGTATTAAAAATAAGCATGTGGTAGTTTTATTAATGTACTCTTAAAGAATAATGAAACCTCCGGATCTGCTCTAATGAATTCTGATGAAGTATAATGCTTAAGAATGATGTTCTTTGTACATACTTACTCCTCATTTAAGAATGCAAAATACCAGCCCAAAGGGCCAAAATTATAAAAAAAAACAAGTTGGAAACCCTCTGTGAATTATTAATTTTATCCTATATATTAAATCATTATGCAAAAATGAAATTAAAGATTTCTACTCATGGTTAGGATTTAAAATAAAAAAGGATATTTTTTTCCATTGCTTTATAAATTCTTTATGTTTCCTGCTCTCTTACTCTCTGACAGCATTCATATATTTAGGATGTATTTTTGAATGTAGTTCACTAATATTGAGAACCCTCATCTATTGATACTATATTGCTATGATACTGTTGATGTGACACTCCATGCATAAAATTTCTGAATATATTGCTGCAGTTATGTTAACATTAGGAATGACATGTTATAAAAAATAGCCTGTTTTTATTATTTTATTATTATTTTGTCAGGATTTTTTTAATATAACCATGACTAAACATTTAATACCCATGTGCATGAGAAAGCATTTTTACATGGAAAGGATTTTTGTGGTGTGCAGAAGACAGAGTGCTAAGGTATGCTTCATCAGACTTTCATTAATGGAGGCACTTTTGGCCATTGTGACATTATATATCTTTATCATGTGTGACATTATATATCTTTATCATGTTTTAATATTCACAGTATGATATCAACCATACTCTTTGAAATAATTTTGCATTCATATGATTAGAAAACAGACCTGAAACTTACAATCTCATTAACAATGGTAGTCAAGATTTCAATAATAGTAAGAATGTAGATTTGACTATTTTGTTCCTCATACTGTTTTTGTTGCTGGGGATCATTATTAGGTGGCTTTTGAATCAGTCTTATAGGATGGGACATGAGCTCATTCAGTTACAAGCTTTATGAGTATGTACTCAAACTTTTAACTTTCTTACTGTGAAGGGCACAATAACACTTTCCTTATTTGGCTTATTGTATTAGCTGCAAAATATAATTGCATGATTGTCTGGCATAAGGTGAGCACAGGCTTTTTTTAATCTCATATAGATAGGTAGGTAGGTAGGTAGGTAGGTAGGTAGGTAGGTAGGTAGATACATATATGGGTAGATAGTGTTTCATAGATATTACTTGGCTAATTTTCATAACAACCCAATAAAGTAGGTAACAACAAAATGACTATGGACTGCTAATTGGGAAACTAAGGTCCACACAGCCATTCAAAAACATAACTGTGGTAGGAATACAGATTATTGATA
Source organism: Arvicola amphibius (assembly GCF_903992535.2). Classification (NCBI taxonomy): domain Eukaryota; kingdom Metazoa; phylum Chordata; class Mammalia; order Rodentia; family Cricetidae; genus Arvicola; species Arvicola amphibius. The sequence goes on along the minus strand of NC_052065.1, from coordinate 84,697,995 downwards.
CAGAGACTGTCATCAAATTTTGGGAGAAAAACTTTTCTGGCCCATTTTTTTTATTATTAAAATTCATGTGGAAAATCACATACATTCATTGTAAAACATTTGTGTATATGATTTAGGCACATATTTTCCTCTGAAACATCTTACGCCTAGAAAATACACTTTAAATTACTGAATTAATGATCCAACAGCTTCACATTTATGTGAAATGTTATATGTAAAATACATTATTGTAAAAGCAAACAAAATTCCTAGTGGAAAATTCAAAACAAACTAGAGCAAAATTTCCTATCACATTTCCTTCTGCAAAAATTCAAAGCAGTGGAACATCAACACATGAAGATGATGGGTCAAAACACAGGCTATCTCAACCATTTTTTTTCCCTTCGTGTAGCATGAAAACACTGCAAATACTAAAAAGAAGTTCCAGTCTCTGAAGCTCTAAAACTCCAGGCTAATTCTAAGGCTGCTGATGCAGCATATGCAGCTGACAGTCTTAACAAACTCAGTGTACTCCTTCTGTCTTGCCCAAGATTACTGTTCAGATTAGATGACTGTCTCCTGCAGGTGTCCCCAAGGCTATCACTAGCATCCTGCTCCAGGGACTGTCCCTTTCAGGAAATGGTGACTACCAGGAAAATACTGGAGTGTGCTTGCAAACTTCCTACAAGGGTGTTCTGTAACACTAAGAACAGTCACCAACACAGACACTTTCTGAGGAGCCAGTGTGCTTTACAACAGTCAAGAGAATATAGTAAAGAAACTGTATTGCATCAAAATCATAGGAATACTATAGATATTTAGGAATGGCCGACAAAACTTTATATTGACCTGACTCTGCATATTAGTTCCTTTGTGCCTGAATCTGAAGAAGGGTTGACTTCTGATTTTTCTCAGTTTGATTGTTTGTTTGGTTTTAGCATGAAAAAAATCAAAATGAATGAAAACACATATGGAGACACCTTTTGCATCCACAAAACAATGAAGCACACAGTTTGCCTCTGTACAGTTCAAATATAAATGTCTGCTCCCCTCTTCAGTTCAGATACTTCTGTAAGAAACAGAAGTTTACTTTGCTCATCACTGTGTTTCTGTGTATTCTAATCATACATTATAGCTGTTTCGATGAGAAGATGCTTGATGGATTAAGTTATTGAGAGTAAAGACAGTGAAGGCACAGGCCAGAAGAGACTATAAAACAAAGAAATGTTTGCTGAAGTGTTCTTGTAGGATTTGGAAAAGTTAAGTAGCCTGCATTTATTGTGTTTTATTTGATTTAATTCACATGGTACCATAAAGAACTAGGTGTTAATGATTTTCCTTTTAAATGGAGGAACTAGAGAATCAGAAAAGCTAAGACACTTACTTAAATTTGCACAGTAAACCATGTGCCAAGTTTCACTCAAGTGAAAGTGAAAAATCGATGTTTATTCCAGCATCACACAAGAGTTTTCTTCTTATTGTTTGCAAAACTTATTTTAAACTTGAAGTCTAAAAGCTAGAATAAAATCATTAGGTAGAGAAATGTACACACACAAACAAAATTGGGGGCATTATCTTACATTTAAAGTTAGAAACAAAGAGGCAGTAGGGAGTGGATGCAAGCTAGATTTGTTAGCGTATGCTAACATAGTTTTAAATATTAGGTAAATTAAAATTGGAGGAAGGTAGAACTTCTAAACTTGTGTTCTAACAAAGAGAAGTAAACAACTAGGCTCCGTGTTAACTACAGTATCAGTTTCCAAAGAAAGGATTCCTAAAGCTTGAACAGGCTGAATGAACACTATCATTCAATCCATTAAGAACTAGTCTTACAAAGCAAGTGGCATTGAATTTCCGCATCATTATCTTGCAACATATTTTGCAAATTAAGATTAATTTTTACATTTACGAGTATCTAGCATACTATGAACATGCTAAAATTTACTAAGTTCCTAAAAAAAAAGGTTTTACTATGTAGCAGCATACATTTCTGCTCAAAATAATACAATTTCACAATATGACAATAAACTTAAAAATCCTATCTGCATGTGAATTTATATTCCACAAGGAAATTTTTCCCTATTATTTTTAAGAAACTCGACATATTTTGTGAATGTGGGATTTAATGTAGCCTGTCATTTTATTCATTCATCTCAAATGGATAACAATGTCCTACAACTGATTTGGAACCATAGCATTAAAATAAACCTGTGAAAGATACCCATATTTACTGAAAATTCCAGCTTCAACCATATCTGGATTTGATTGTCACTGAAAACAGCATCACACAATACATTTATTTTTCAATTCCAAGTCTTGTAATTATTTTTCAAGTGATCAAAATGTTAGTATTCTATTTTTCTCAGATATTTTTTCATTTATTATGTCAGCCTTAGCAAAAAAAAAAAAAAAAACTAGTAGATTTGTAGTAGGAAGAGCCACTAGAAGAGAATCTGATTTCCAAGATGGCTTGATAAGTTTTTTATCTCTAAGTGTTTGCCTCCTGATAGAATCAGCAGATATAAAAACTTTGTGAGAAAGTTGAATGTTGTTTTATTTAATGTGAAATATCCTTTACCTCAGGCAGAGTGCTTATTTTCTTGTTTGCTATTTTAAGCATCAGAATGAGATATAATTTAATGTCAAAGAAAAGATTTTTATGTGATATTTTAGCTGCGATTTCCTGGTCACTACCAAGAAAGGAAATCCAAAAGAGTTGTTTGTGGTAATAATTACATGAGAGTATCTCTACTTTGTGTGTAGTAAGTTACTAGGTTCCAGGTCAGGGTGGGGGGAAGTGTTTGTGTGTAATGTATTGATTGCCCTCTAGTGGATGGAGTGTAAAGGTTGTTTTTGCTAATGCACAATAAACCTAAATACCAGTCTGACATAGCCAGAATGCTGCCTCCATATTTTCAAAGGACAAATGTGGCAGCTACTTTGATGTTTGTGCTGTGACCACATCTTTAAATCACTTTATTCCCATATGATACTTTATGATGTGATTTCTCTTTTTCAAGGTTATCAAGAAAACAACAGGTATTTTTGAAAGAATATTATATACAATTGGTCATGATTGATTTTGCTAGGAATTAGCAGAAACGTGCTATGATCTATAGCTTTATAGGCTTCACACTTATTGTAGATATGAGTGTACCTGAAAAATATCGCAGTGGTTCTTGACTAGTGGTAAATGCTAACTGTATCCTTTAGATGAAGAAGGCTATTAGATTTCAGGGGGAAAAATTGCTCATCTTACATTTCTTGACCATCATGTAGCCTTGTCAGGTCTTACAAAACTTTTACAGTTGATGAACGTACAGCATTAATGGGGTCGTGACTTGAGGAAGCCATAAAATTGTGTCTGGTAGTTTTGGATTATACTCATATATCTTACTTCTGAAGACTTCTTTTAATATGAAATGATTGTTTCATATATTGGAGTAGTCAAGATTCAAAAATTCAATAGTAGAATAAAGTATCTTATAACATCTAACATGAAAAAATGTTGGGGCCGAAATTTCTAATTAATTGGGAGTTAGGATGAATCAGAGTAAGGCTGAATGAAGAATGGTGATGTTCAAATCAGATAAATATGTGGACATGATCCAGATTCTTTTCTATGAGCACACCCCCAAACTTCCTTTTCTTACACACCCATACATGGGTTGAGAAAACCTTCCTTATTCCTATATAGAAGTTACACTGTTGAGCACTATTCATTTGATTACCTTTCTCAACTATACTAGACTGTGAGCTCTTTCTTTTTTTGCTTTCTTTACAGTTTTATTATAACAATCTCCTATGCTTATAATAAGTGTAGGTGCAAAGTAGACCAAGAAGTCAGTAAAATATCATTGAGGTCAAATATAAGTGATTAAACGGAAATGTTGGCAAATAATACATGACAGACTATATTTGAAAGACTATTTCATCTTTATTAATGGATCTTTTATTTATGTTTCAACTATTAGTTAAGAATTATGAATCCAAACCACAATTATTCTTTTACTATTAGTAATTGAGAGAAGATGATGTTGCAACTATTTTTCAAAGCCCATCAAAAATGAAGAAAGTCAAATTAAGCCATGCAACAAATTATCTAATGATTGAGCTGAAGAATATGATGATCTTTTTATGGAAATTTTATGTAAAAATTCCCTAGAAAGTAGTGTCATATTGTTAGTTTCATGAGGAAAGTAATCTGTATGAGATTATAAAGCTTAAAGGAAAAAAAAGCTCCATGCTTTGAAATAAGGTTTTTTTCTTACACTATAAATATGTTAGATATGGGATTCAAAATTGAAATCCTCATTTATCTGGGCACAAAAGGCAGATATCCACTTTAATGTTAGAATTTTTTCACATGAGTACCTTATACAGGAATACAGTAATAGGAGTATTTATCTTGTGGCTTCTGGCATGTAAATTCACAGAAATAAAAAACAAAGAGTTAAGCTTGATGTCCTTTATTTATGGCTAGAACCCAATTATGAGTGAGTACATCCCATGTTCATCTTTTTGGGCCTGGGTTACCTCACTCAGGATGGTGTTTTCTATTTCCCTCCATTTGCATGCAAAATTCAAGATGTCATTGTTTTTTACCGCCGAGTAATACTCTAATATGTATATATTCCACACTTTCTTCATCCATTCTTCCACTGAAGGGCATGGATGGAGATAGAGACAGAGCCCCACATTGGAGCACCGGACTGAGCTCCCAAAGTTCTGATGAGGAGCAGAAGGAGAGAGATCATGAGAAAGAAAGTCAGAATCATGAGGGATGCGTTCACCCACTGAGACGGCAGGACAGAACTAACGGGAGACCACCAAGTCCAGTTGGAATGGGAGTGATGGAACATGCGACCAAATCAGACTCTCTGAAAGTGGCTGATGGTGGAGGCTGACCGAGAAGCCAAGGACAATGGCGATGGGCTTGGTCTCTACGACATGTACGGGTTCTGTGTGAGCCTTGTCAGTTTGGTTGCTCACCTTCCTGGACCTGGAGGGAGTTGGGAGGACCTTGGACTCAACATAGTGTAGAGAACCCTGATGGCTCTTTGGCCTGGAGAGGGAGGGAGTGGGGGTATGGGTGGAGGGGAGGGGAGGGAAGGGGGAGGAGGAGGGGAGGAGATGGAAATTTTTAATAAAAAATAAATAAACTGGGAAAAAAACAAAGAGTGCAAAGAGGCAGGGAATAAAACAACTTTTTTAAAAAATAAGAAACAGTTCAATTAGTTAAGAAAAATTAAAGATGTATCTAAACCTTGTTCAAACCTAAAAGTATACAAGATATGAAAAACAGAAGAATTTTAATCAAAGAGGAAATGAAAAACTAAAAGTAACAACATATATTTAAATGCATTCATGAGATCACACTTTTATCCTTGAATATAGTGAAAACATCTAGAAATGTTAAAGCATCCATTGATCATTCATTCCCTGTATCAAGCCCAGTTGGGAATATGACATAGTCCCCTGGCAAGACAGGAAGAAACCTTTGGAAGCATAAACGTGAATCATGGTTCTTTATTCAGAATTCTCACATACACTGCCATTAGATAGATAAGAAGTCCATATTTGTCAGTGTCAGCAGGTGTCAAAACCTTGGTGTAAGTCACAAAATTCAGAAAAAAATGAGTAGCATTCAATTTTTTAACAATGTTGATGACCAGCTTAGAGTTATTGAAAATACCTTTTATTTCTTTTCCTGCCATGGAGCTCTAGGAAAATACAGACAACTGGATATGCACTACTATTTGAAAATTTCTCCTTATAAGTATTTAAGGGTCTCAGGCTTATGAGATTACTCAGTGGCTAAAGGCATTTGCCACTAATTCTAAAGAAGGAGGGGGAGGGGAAACTGGCTTTGGTATGTTAAATGAACAGCAATTTTTTTTAATTAAAAAAGGAAAAAAGATCCCAGAAATCTATGTGATGAAAGAAGAGAATTTTCTATAATCTCTCTTGTTATTAGCTCTTCATGTTATGAAAAACATATGCATAATAATTAATATGATAAAATAATTTTAGGTATATTTCCTGAGAGAATAACTTTTGTAAAAATCCCAATAATTGGAACATAGTGACTTTACAGGTGAAGTGGCTCCCATGAGGTATCATCTGATTAGTTTATGCATGTTTATAATGTTCACAGTTGAAAGACCTTGCCTCTATTGTAAATTAACTAAGCTAATGGCACAGTCCATTTTTTTTTCATCTGAAAACATGCTAGATTCACATGTAGATGTTACAACTCAGTATAAATACTTACAGGTTCCTGCCCTCTAAATACACTAAACACAGCACATATGAATTTATAGAAACTGAAGTAGCAGGCATTGGACCTACATGGGTAGGTACCATATTCTTTGCATATATTATAGTTATTAGCTTAATATTTTTATGGGACTCCTGACTGTAAAAACGAGTGTGGCTCTGATTTTTGGAACTGCTTTTTTGATTATTTTCCTTTTGTTGGGTTTCCATGTCCAATTTTGATAGACAAGTTTTTGCTTCATCATATTATATTTTATTTTGTCACGTTTGCTTGTTATCTCTTAAAAGCCTGATTTTTTCTTAATAAAAGACAGAAAGAGAGAGAATCAAGATGGGAGGGGAGGGAAAGAGGTGCTGGGAGAAGTAGAGGGAAGGAAATTATAATCAGGATATATTGTATGAGAAAATAATGTATTTTCAAGAGTAAAAAACAATTTTCAAATGCTATTCAAAACCAAAGAACAGAAAGTGACACATGAACTTCTTGGAGAAAATTCATTTTTTTTTCTGTTTCTCTTTTGTGAAACATTGTGAGATCTATGGGGAAAGCCTTAAAAAAAGGAAGGAAAGCAGAATGTGGACTGAATAAGTAACAAGCTCTATTGGGCATATCCAACCTGCAGACTACTGACCTCATGCTATTGTAAGCAGAGAATAGATAAGAATTATGCCTAACACAAAACAGTAAGTTTACTTAAAACGTCATGAGGATTTTAAAATATATATTAGCACAGCCACAAGGTTCTTGATTGTGAATTTTGTAGACAGCAGTGTCAAAAGATTGAACAGGCTGTGAATGACAGATTCTAAATTTATTATGAGGGCAAGCCTTCATTTTTATCCTCTCTTATACTTAGTGAACAGCAGAACATGTCTCTAAATTCATAGTATAATCATCAAAATAGAGTCCCTTGAATATAAATAGTTCTGCCTGTTCTTCCAAAAATTTCCTTCGAATTTTTTCCCCTGCAGGAATTTCATTGTACAAAGTGATGTGGTGTATGAAGATGATACAAGTATATCTCATGTAGGTTTTTATAATCACCTCTCCTTTCCCCCTTCCTGTTCTTGTGTTTTCTTATTATTTATTTTTTAAATATGGTTTCTGCTTTTAGGCTACATGTGTGCGCATGTGTGTGCATGATAGCAATACATATATGATGTTACATATATATCTAGGCTCCACAAGATATTATGTACCTATCTTGTATCTATCTAGGGTGCACAAATTAAAAAAAAATATTTGTCTTTCTGAATCTATTTCATTTTGTTTATTATGATGATTTTTACTTGCATACACTTATCAAACAATTACATTCCTTTCTTACTTATAAATAAATATATTTCCACATAAATATAAATATAACTCCAATAATATATAAACCACATAATATTTGTCCATTTCTTTTTGAAGGATTTCTAATTTGATTGCATAATTAGCTGTCATAAATAGTCATGAAAAATAACACTGATGCACAGGTGCCTTAATTATATACCAACATAGATTCCATATGTTCTGTTTTTAACCATATAGTTACTTTTCAGTAGATGATACTTTATAGTTTTGGAAGGATATTTTATAACTCTAATATCTTGGTAGAGCTTAAATTCCAGAATATCTTTTTCATGTTGGATAAGCATTTCCTGAGAGAATTGGTTTCTGACTGTATTTCAAGAACTGGAATTCTATGTTTGTATTTGTTCAGATTTGTATGAAAATGCTCATTTTTTCTATGTAAGTTATTTTCCAGAAAGATAATTTCTTTCTGTTTCGCTTCTAACTCTTACAACCCAATTGCATGATACCTAAGCTGTAGTTTAATGTGGCAAAGAAATCAGACTTCCACTGTAAAAGTATTTTGCTCATGTGTCACGTGCGACACCAATCAGCAAAGGTAAAATTACATGAAGCCTTTGACCTCTACTCAAAAAGCATGAGGTCCATTTGTAGACACAAACTTTAAGAACCATATATGCAAAACCAAACTAAACCAAAACTCCATTTATAATTTCCTTCTTAGGATACATATGCAGCTTTTCCTGTTTAGTTTGGCATTTTTTTTTCCTTTCTGATTCTTCTATGCCATTTCAGTAACTTGTCTCTTGCCTTTATAAATCTGAAGAAAAAATATCAGCATTTCTGCAAATTAACTGGTGCAAAATAAAAATGAAAGAAGTATCTTCTTCCCTGATATTTCAGTCACTGAAAATTCAGCTATTTATCAGGCTTCCTAAGTCTCATGCTCTGAAAAAGAGACAAGTTTCACTCTGTTGTGCTGTGTACATCTTAGTGTCCTGAAATCTTTCCTCAAAGCAGAGCAGGGGCATAAATTGTAGAGATGTAACAATGCCTTCTTATCCTCCAAACCAGAGAGAGGGGAACAGTGACCAAAGAGGTATAACTACGTATAATCAGCAGTATATATTCTTAATTTTCAAATCCATGAGTACCTTTCCTGTTTAAAAGTAAATGCATGCTGAATATGAAACACATTTCCAAAAGGATCTAAGAGAGATTACACCTATCAAAGGAAGTAGTACATAAAAGTAGAAAGTGTCAAAGGCTCTTGGGGAAAATTGCAGCTATGTTGTGAAGTAAGGACACTGATTTCTTTCCATGTAGCTGTATTCATAGCATCAGGCAGAACTGTTTTAATGTTAAAACACTTCCTAATACCCCAAGAGCCTGTGCTTCTCAGCTTGTAAAACTTAGTAAACATGTAGGTCTAGAAGGATTCAGGTGTTCTTATTCATACAACTGATTTAGAAGGACTGGATATAATGGAAGAAGTATCATCTTGTACGCCTCAGGGTATCTGAGAGCGGTGAAAAACCAATAGGGAATCTTCTCTATTTTTCCCTTATACTCCTACAAGGAGGGTAGGATGAAGTAAAGGAAAAGATGCAAGGAGCTTGCACAGAGGGAAAAACAAACAAACATGAAACAGAGCCCTGACTTCTCTGTTTTCTGACTGCAGGATTTTCTTTCATTATTTGGAAAAAATAGATTTTTTTTCTCTAAACTTGTGAATATTTATGACCTTTTCCCCCTGGATAGGAAAACCAGCTTTATTATGGAAAGTGAGGAGTGTCTGTAGAAATTACACAAAAAACAAAGTGTATTCCCAATCCCTTACAGCTAATCTCATTATAAATGGGAACTTGTTTTCAATGGTGGCAGGCAAGAATATATTTAAAACATAATAATTTCAAATGTCAATAGATAAATGTTCCACCAAGCTCTGAATTTCAGGTGCCTCTGCAGGAGCCTTCTGAGGATTAGTGGCTAGAAAGAGACAGAAGAAGTTGAGCCCAGCAGATGGGAAGTTATGTAGTCAATGGGGGATATCAGGTGAGCAAAAACTGAACTCCAAGTTAGAATAGGCCCTGCATGATTGTCACACTGTTAAGTAATACAAACAGAATGAAGGTTCTTTGGAAAGGTCACATAATCTGTTTGTCTCCTCTGCAACAAATCGCACAAATGCTGCTTGGAGGTGGCATATTACATTTGCCCTATTTGGCTTACTGTACCTTTTTCTCACTGTTGTGATAACAAAAACCTTTTAATGCAGCTTCGCTGCAGATGTCCTCTTGCTTTTGTATCTCAAAAGGAGCAGCTAAAAACCTGCCAGAGGCATTGCTTGCCCTGCAGGTTTGTTCTCTTATCATCCATTTTAGCTGATGTATTTGTACACCTTATATTTCTGTACCATAGCTCATTTTATCCAGAAGGTATTTTGAGGGAATACATGGTGTGTCAAGGGAACCAAGGACAAATTGGGCAAAATGAGACTAATTTTATCATGCAGGGGATGTGGCAGCTGCAGCAAAGAAAAGAGATTGTTGAACAATAAGTTATAAAATCCCAAGCCTCTCCTTTTGGAGACTGTGTTTACACCTTACATTGAGAATACACTGATGGTGTCCTCTGCCTTCTAAAAGCAATACTGTGACTTTCTGATATGTTGTTTTGGCCCTGAAGAATCAGACCACATAAAACAGGAGTGGTCTATACTTAAATAGCACCTTTCATCTGACAGGCTAAATCCCCCTTACAACCTTTGGTTCATTAACTCTCATAATACTGTCCTGAGGTGACATGTATAAACCCCATGGTTTATAGACAGGGTAAGAGAAAAGTCACAGCACAGTTAGCTGACTGACTTGGAATGTTACAATATATCTCTTTCTACAATAGCAATTGATTGTAGACCTCTGTGCTCCCAGGATATAGACATAACAATTCCCATGGAAGTGGCTTCTGAACATAAAATGCCACTGAAATGGCATTCATGCAACAACAGGGGCGAAAAAGCAAGGCTGTCCTGTATTTACAACATTATACAAGGGGAACCTTTGACCATATGCATAAAGTTGACATTATTGAATCTTGAAGACTCTTTCTCAAGCAGAGGCTGACATTAACACCTACAGTAGTATTCAGCAGTCTCAGAAATAAGAGCACAAACATGTAGAGGAAGAAATGAAGAACATGACTGCTCATGGCACTGATGTGAACAGAGAAAACAATCCCCAAGTCAGCATCTAGAAAAGTAACAAATATCCAGGGAAGGAAAATTAAAGACTATTAAATCCAGGGTTGAAGCCAAATTGGGAGCAAGTAGGAAAGAACTCTGTAATTAGTTAGACTAAATACATTCTTGTCTGTCAACTCTCTGGTTCAAGCAAGAAAAGTGCATGGGTTTGGTCTCTGATGTCTTCATAACCACCACCACAATATCACGGTTTTCTTTTCTTGTACATTATTTTATTAATTCTTTGACACTGCCACGAAAGGTGTTTTTGTCAGATTTCCTCCTAAATTTGTCCAAGCAAGTCCACTTCCAACTTGATCAACTCTTTGACTTGGGTCTTTTTTAAATCTAAAAATCCATTGAGACCAATTCGTGAAGCTAATATACCAAATGGAACCTCATCAACCTACCAGGGATCACTCAGAAAACGAGAGTGGATGTGCTTTCCACAAGAGCCATCAACTATAAACAGCTTCCCAAATAATTGTGGGTGTTCTTGAAACCCTCTAACATTCCACAATAAAATGCTAACTGGCTTGATCTTATACAAGTCTTGTGCAAGCAGCCACACCTACTGTGAGCTGTCATAGCATATCCAGAAGATACTGTTTGATCTGGAAGTGGTCAACCTGATAATCTGATCCCTGAGATTTTTGGGAGGAAGCAGGCACGATATAGATATCCCATTTGTGGTTGAGCACTCCACTGAAATTTATTTTCGGAACTTTGATCAGTTGTGATTTTTCCTGCTAAATACTCTCTGGTGCACAAAGAAACTTGTGATGAGGTGTTAGAGCTGCACTAGTCTGAGGTACAGAGATACCAATTAGAGGCCAATTTGATGCTATACTCATTTACATATATAATAGTACAACATTATATTCACTTATATATCAAAGTATATGATGTCAGCATAGGCATTCCACCACTGTAGAAATTTCAGCAACTTTCAATTAGCAAAATTCTTACTCTTTTCCTCTTCATGTTTAGTACAGTACAGAAATATGCCCTAACCCAACAGCTGTTGAAAGATTCTTTTGAGAAAATAATTATCCTACAATGCAGGAAAGATAGCAAAGTGTCACAAGCTGACCGATCCTTAAAAGAATCAATTTTTCCCCAGAATGTGTAGCTAGAGTGTTAGTGAGTAGAAAAAGCAAAGAATTAGAAAAGACCCACACTTACCATTGATATGCTGGAGTTGTCCTTACAAAACTGGCTTTTGATGGTGCTGGTCAAACTGAATGTTTGCATGTAGAAGAATGCAAAGAGATCCATGTTTATCACCCTGCACAAAACTCATGTCCAAGTAGATCAAAGAACTCAACATAAAACCAGATACACTGAAAGTGGTAGAAGAGAAAGTTGGAAATAGCATAAGCACAGGAGACAACTTCCTAAACAGAACAAAATAGCACAGACACTAAGACCCACAATTAATAAATGCCACTTCATGGAACTTAAAAGCCTCGGGCTTTGAGGCAAAAAGACACAGTCAACAAGACAAAATAACAGCCACAGAATGGGAATATATCTTTACCAGTCCTAGATCAGACAGATGGCTAATTTCCAAATTATATAAATAACTCAAGAAACTAGGCATCAACATACAAAATAATCCAGTTAAAATGGGGTATAGATATAAATAAAGAATTGTCAACAGAAGAATCTCAAATGGCTAAAAGACACTTAAGGAATTGTTCAACATCCATAGCCATCAAGGAAATGCAAATCAAAATGACTCTAAGATTTCATCTTACACCTTTCAGAATAGTTAATTTCAATACCTTAAGTGACAGCTCATGCCGGTGTAGATTTGAAGCAAGGGGAACATTTCTTTACTGCTGGTAGGAACAGAAACTTGCACAATATAGTGCGGTTCCTCAGAAAGTTAGAAATCTATCTAGCTCTTGGACATATACCCATATGATGCTTTTGGACATATACTCATGCCATGCTTCATATTACCCAATGGCATTTGATCAACCATGTTCATTTCAGCTTAATTCACAATTACCAGGACCTGGATACAACCTAGATATCCTTCACCCTAAGAATGGATAAAGAACATGTGGAAAATTTACACAATGATGTGTTACTCAGCTGTTTAAAATATGAGATCATGAAAATTGAAGGCAGCTGGACAAAACTAGAAAAAAAATCATCCCGACTAAGGCACCCCAGATCCAGAAAAATAAATATGATATGTATTCAATTTTAAGTGGATATTAGCTACTAAGTAAGTGATAACCAAGCTACAATCTGTAGACCCAAAGAGATTAGCTAAAAAGGAGGGTTCTACAGGGTATACATGGATCTCACTGGGAGAAGGAAATAGAATAGATTTTTAAGAGCTGACTAGGGACAGGTGGGGACACAGTAGAGACATAAGATTAAGTTGTGGAGAGAGATAGGATAGAGGGAAAAAGTGTGAAGAGAGATGACTGGAATTGGGGGGTCATTTGTGGATGCTGTGTAAAGCTAGTGAGCTTGAAACCTAATACAAAATATGCTAGAGCAATTGCAGCACAAGATTTGTGGGAGTAGCCGGCTAATGTCTGTCTTGACCCTAAGCCCCACTACACAAGAAGGAACCCATGTCTGATACTGCTTAAATAACCAAGAATGAGAAACAAGATAGCCAGATACCTAGAACAAAACCAAAATCCGTGGATCTAAAAAATTAAATAAAATGAATCCTAATGATACTCATTTATATCCATAGGTCAGTGCCTTTCTGTTATCATAAGAGAGGCTTCCTGTTCTAGCAGTTGGGAACATATGCAGAGACCCACAGCCAGATATTATACAGAGAGAGAGAGAGAGAGAGAGAGAGAGAGAGAGAGAGAGAGAGAGAGAGAGAGAGAGAGAGAGAGAGAGAGAGTCTAAATTGGAGGTTTCAATCAAATCCTTACCATCAGAGCTCAAGGAATCCAGCAAAGGAGGCAAAAGATTCTAAGAGCCAGAGAGGATGAAGAATGGCAGGATAACAAGATCTTCTTAATCAGTTAAACAAGACACAGATGAGCTCAGAGAGAATAAAGCAGCAAGCATGTGGCCTACACAAATCTGTGCCGAGTCCTCTGTGTTTGTATTATAGCTATTAGCTTAGTATTTTTATGGAATTCTTGACTGTGAGAACAAGTGTGTCTCTGACTCTTGTGTCTGCTCTCAGTTAGGACTCTTGTCCTGTTTGGGTTGCCATGTACAGCTCTGATATGAGAGTTTTGCTTCTTTTTATTATATTTTACTTTGTCTTGTTTTATTTTAACTCTTAAAACCCTGTTCTTTTCTAATGAGAGAGAGAAAATGAGTGTACCTAAAGGTGAGAGGAGGTAGGGAGGAAGTAGGAAGAAGAGAGAGTGGGAGAAAGCCTAATTAGGATATAGTGTATGATAAAAGTATTTTTAATAAATGAAAGAATTAAAAAATAGGTTTTGAAGATGCTACCTAAGAAAGTGGGAAAGAGTATTAATCACACATTTATTATCACAGTGTAATTCACATTGTATCTTAAACCTGAGACATTTGTATTCAAATAATAACTGACTTTTCATAGAATAAGAAGTATATGAGTATTTTAACATAGAACTTTTCTTTGAATGAAAATTGTGTCTGGTATGCTATAACTGCAAAATAATTTAAACTAATTCATATATTTAATTTTCTATTTGATGTGTGGAAGTGTTTCCGTGATTGGGATTGGTATTCTCAGGGCTCTCTGACAATTTATGTGGTTGCCATTTTGTTGTACTGTTTGGTTTACATTAACCCAGGAGTCATATGAAAGTGATTTAGAAAAGTTATGTCTCCAGTGTCATAGTGCTGCCTCTAGTGACATTTGACATCTTAGTAATATTCTGGAATAGACCAAAATTTAACTCTACACTACAAAAGAGAGATGGTCTTATGCCTTGAACTATTATTACTAGACAGAATAAAACATACCAAAAAGCCTTATCAATAACATGTGTACTTGCTACTTGCCATTTCGATTTCATTCTTGCTCCTGCTGTATAGGATATGGTTTGTTCAAATGATAAAATAGCACATCCTCCAACCCTAAAAATTTAATTGCAAGTTCAGTGAATTGGATTTAATCTAAAATTATGTAAATAAATGGCCATTTTTGAAACCTCAATGTTTATTTATTTAATCACCTTGCCTCTTCGATTTCTATAAAAACTTCAAGTGATTAAAAGTGCTAGCATAGATGACTGACAACATAAAATAACACTGTCAGAAATTTCTCATTCACTTGCAACTATGTGGTCTAGCAATGACAGATACCTTATGAGTCTAAATTTTAGACAATAGTTGTTTGCATTTTTAGCATGTTCGCTAAAATATAATCTGTCAACAATAATATATTATTTATGGTTCTTATGAATAATTTTATCCTAATTTGTCATAGACTAGAATTTGAATACAAGGAATTACACATTTAAAATAAAAAAGACATTAAGTTCTTAGTAGTTCAACTGTACCACATAAGAATTTTAAAAAACTCAACCTCTTTTCTATGTCCTATATCACTGCCTCTTCAAAGCTTCATTCTTGCCTACAAACTTTGTTCAGTGTCATTCCTGGGTATCGAGACAACAGCAGCTTAGAATGATGGTTTCTTTACTGAAGGACATTACTAATGATTTGAATTATTACAGCTGACTCTTAATGGTGCGTTTCCGCAAAATCTGTAGACAAGGTCTCACCAGCACAGTATAAAATAATCTTAACTCCTCTACACTCTCAGTTACCCATTGGATGCACTTCATTAAGGAACTGAGATGCCTCCAAGTAAGTGCATCATAGGAATGCAGAGTCAACAAAACAAAAATTCTTCACTATCATGTCTAACTTCTTTCTTTTAACTAAGAAAATTATAAAAAGCAATCCCTCTGAGACCAATTTCTTTCTCAATATTCATGTCAAAATTTAGCAGCAGCCCTGACATGACACTTCTGTTGAGTTGAAAAACTCCGAGTTTTCTATAAAGTGAAATACTCTGAAGGAAATGCAGTATTACTTTTTTTAAATAAATAATCAGAGTTGCTCCATTCTAAAGAGGGTAGAAAATAGGAATTCATTTTGAACAATTCAACTCCCTTGGTTATATAAGTCACATGCATTTAGAGTTCTGGATTTCATTGTAAAACATTAGAATCACTTTAACTTATTCTATATAGTTTTGTTTTAACTTAGTTTTCTATTAGTTATTTGCTATAAAATAAAAGGTCTACCTCTTTACAAATCTCTCTTTTATCTCTGGATAATACATATATTCTGGCAACCAGAGTAATTGGGTGTCTGCCCCAATTCTGGGATATACTTCAGATGAAGTGTATTTCCCAAACATTCCAGGTACTGCACTATAAAAAAAATTGAAGAAATATGACATGTTCTTCAGTAACACATGGATTTGTAGGTCCTTGGGCAGCTAAATGAGCCTTGCCTTTCCTGATGTTTGACTGATTTGAATAAATAGACTAGGAAAACTGGTTGAAGAAGGATGCTTAAAAGAAATCCCACACTAGATCAGAATTGAGAAATCGATGGTTATTTATTTAAGGGTAGACTCACATACCAGAATCCTCTGCTGGAATGGAGATAAGAAACTGAATTCTAGATCTGGAAAAGAGAGTGGATGCATGCTCTACATCGGCATAAATAGTATTAGAGGCCACACCCCAGTGTGTGGGTAACTAATGGCTGTAAGACTTCCTCCAGCACCACCCCTTTTGTTTAAATAAGAGACTTCTAAGCCTAATACAAAATTATATGCAACAAGAACAAATATATTAAATAATTATTCTATCCTAACTAGTTTAAGTTTGTATAAAAATAACTTGGGAGTTATGAGAGGAAAGTAACGTCAACTATCTAGTCTTCAACCCCATCAAAGGTCTGAGAAGGGGAATAACATTACATGAGTAAGCAGGAAGTGCAATCAAGCAACTTCTAAAATGTGCAACAAATGACAGAGACAACTGACAACCTGGGAAATCACCTAAAGTCTCATTTGCAACATTGAAGAAACCAACTTTGGCTAAGGTCTAGAAAACAACTGACAGGCCATTTTCAGAGGCAGAACGTTTTCAAAATTATTTTAGCCTGTCTTTGCAAGATTTGACAGTCCTGGTTATCCATTTCCAGATACCATATACCTTGTCAGTGGTTGAGGCATTCCATTTTCCTAGAGGACCTGGCAGACCTGTTAGAGATCAGATATGTGTTATGTATATAGCACAAAGCCTATTCCTGATTATGTCTTACACGTGGATAAATAATGAAGTCAATCCTGTATCATCTGGTATAAATTTAGCGGTTTCAATATGAAAGACAACCCTTTCTGCATATTGTGAATCAGTAACTATATTAAGAGGTTCTTTAAAATCCCTTAGCACAATAAGAACAGCATATAATTCTGCCTTCTGGACAGAATTAAAAGGGCTCTGTTTCAACTTACTTAATTCTTCTGATTTGTAACATGCTTTCCCTGATTTATATGCATCAGTATAAAATGTACAGGCTCCAGTTATTGGAGCATCACATACAATTCGGGGAAGAATCCAAGAAGTTCTCTTTATAAGGTTAAGTCTATCAATTTTGGAATAATGGAATGGATAGAGAAAGTGTGAAATATATAGACATTAGAGTACTACTCAGCAGTAAAAAAATGACATCTTGAATTTTGAATGGAAATAGAAAACACTATCTTGAGTGAGATAACCCAGACCCAAAAAGATGAATATGGTATGTACTCACTCATTAGTGGACTCTAGCAATAAACAAAGGACATTGAGCCTATAGTTCACAAGCCTAGAAAAGCCAAATAACAAGGTGAACCCAAAGAAAAACATATATACATCCTGCTGGAAATTGGATGCTCAGGGTTTTTTAATTTTCTTTTTTTTTTTTACTTTTTAAAAATTTATTTTTTCCCTCATTTTATTATTAAAGATTTCCATCTCCTTCCCTCCTCCTCCCACTTCCCTCCCCTCCCTTCCACCCATACCCCCACTCCACCCCTCTCCAAGACAAAGAGTCATCAGGGTTCCCTTCACTATGTTAAGTCCAAGGTCCTCCCAGCTCCCCCTAAGTCCAGGAAGGTGAGCAACCAAACCGACAAGGCTCACAGTGAGCCCTTACATGCTGTAGAGTTCATGTTCATTGCCGTTGTCCTTGGTTTCTCAGTCCTCCTCCACCATCAGCCACATTCAGAGAGTCCGGTTTAGTCCCCTGTTCCATCAGTCCCATTCCAACTGGACTTGGTGGTCTCCCGTTAGATCTGTCCCACCGTCTCAATGGGTAAAAGCACTCCTCACGGTCCTGACTTCCTTGCTCATGATCTCCCTCCTTTTGCTCCTCAATGGGACCTTGGGAGCTCAGTCCGGTGCTCCTATGTGGGGCTCTGTCATTTTCTCCATCCAATGCCAGGTGAAGGTTCTATGGTGATATGCAAGATATTCATGAGTATGGCAATAGGATCTGGACATTTCTGGCACCATCTCCTCAGCTGCCCAAGGACCTAGCTGGGGCCGTCTTCCTGGACACCTGGGAACCCCTCTAGAGTCAAGTCTCTGCCAACCCTAGAATGGCTCCCTTAAGTAAGATATATAATTCCTTGTTCCCATATCCACCCTTCCTATATCCCAACCATCCTATTCCCCCAAGCTCTTCCCATCCTCCACTTCACAATTTTCTTGCCCGATCCTCCCTCCCCCCATCCCACCCCACCCCTATGTTCCCATTTTTTGTCCGGCAATCTTGTCTACTTCCAGTATCCAGGAGGATAACTATATGTTTTTCTTTGGTTTCACCTTCTTATATAGCGTCTCTAGGATCTTTTACGAATTATAGGCTCGATGTCCTTTATTTATGGCTAGAACCCAATTATGAGTGAGTACATCCCATGTTCAACTTTTTGGGCCTGGGTTACCTCACTCAGGATGGTGTTTTCTATTTCCCTCCATTTGCATGCAAAATTCAAGATGTCATTGTTTTTTACCGCTGAGTAGTACTCTAATATGTATATATTCCACACTTTCTTCATCCATTCTTCCACTGAAGGGCATCTAGGTTGTTTCCAGGTTCTGGCTATTACAAATAATGCTTCTATAAACATAGTTGAACAGATGCTTTTGTAATATGATTGGGCATCTCTTGGGTAAATTCCCAAGAGTGGAATTGCTGGGTCCTGGGGTAGGTGGATCCCAAATTTCCTGAGAAACCTCCACACTGCTTTCCAAAGCGGTTGCACAAGTTTGCATTCCCACCAGCAATGGATGAGTGTACCCCTTACTCCACATCCTCTCCAGCAAAGGCTATCATTGGTGTTTTTGATTTTAGCCATTCTGACAGGTGTAAGATGGTATCTCAACATTGTTTTGATTTGCATTTCCCTGATTGCTAAGGAAGTTGAGCATACCCTTAAGTGTCTTTTGGCCATTCGAACTTCTTCTGTTGAGAATTCTCTGTCCAGTTCAGTGCCCCATTTATTAATTGGGTTCATTAGCATTTTAAAGTCTAGTCTCTTGAGTTCCTTATATATTTTGGAGATCCGACCTTTGTCTGTTGCGGGGTTGGTGAAGATCTTTTCCCAATCAGTAGGTTGCCTTTGTGTCTTAGTGACAGTGTCCTTTGCTTTACAGAAGCTGCTCAGCTTCAGGAGGTCCCATTTATTCAATGTTGCCCTTAATGTCTGTGCTGCTGGGGCTATACATAGGAAGCGGTTTCCTGTGCCCAAATGTTGTAGAGTACTTCCCACTTTCTCCTCTAACAGGTTCACTGTGTTCAGATTGATATTGAGGTCTTTAATCCATTTGCACTTGAGTTTTGTGCATGGTGATAGACACGGATATACTTTCATTCTTCTGCAGGTTAACATCCAGTTATGCCAGCACCATTTGTTGAAGATGCTTTCTTTCTTCCATTGTGTGCTTTTGGCTCCTTTATCAAAAATCAGGTGTTCATAGGTTTGTGGGTTAAGATCTGGGTCTTCTATTCGATTCCATTGGTCGACTTCTCTATTTTTATGCCAATACCAAGCTGTTTTTAATACTGTAGCTCTGTAATAGAGTTTGAAGTCAGGGATGATAATGCCTCCAGAAGTTCCTTTATTGTATAAGATTGTTTTGGCTATCCTGGGTTTCTTGTTCTTCCATATAAAGTTGATTATTGTCCTCTCAAGATCTGTGAAGAATTTTGATGGGATTTTTAAGGGGATTCCATTAAATCTATAGATTGCCTTTGGTAGTATTGCCATTTTTACTATGTTGATCCTCCCAATCCAAGAGCAATGGAGATCCTTCCATTTTCTGGTATCCTCTTCAATTTCTTTCTTCAAAGACTTAAAGTTCTTGTCAAATAGGCCTTTCACTTCCTTGGTTAGAGTTACCCCAAGATATTTTATGCTATTTGTGGCTATCGTGAAAGGTAAAGCTTCTCTGATTTCTCTCTCTGCTTCCTTATCCTTTGTATATAGGAGGGCGACTGATTTTTTGGAGTTGATCTTGTAACCTGCCACAATACTAAAGGAGTTTATCAGCTGTAGGAGTTCTTTGGTGGAGTTTTTCGGGTCGCTTATGTACACTATCATATCATCTGCAAATAACAAAAGTTTAACTTCTTCCTTTCTAATTCGAATCCCCTTGATCCCCTTGTTTTGTCTTATTGCTATTGCTAGAACTTCAAGCACTATATTGAAGAGATAAGGAGAGAGTGGACAGCCTTGTCGCGTTTCTGAATTTAGTGGGATGACCTTGAGTTTCTCACCATTTAATTTGATGTTAGCTGTCGGCTTGCTGTAAATAGCCTTTATTATATTTAGGAATGACCCCTGTATCCCTAATCTCTCCAAGACCTTTATCATAAAGGGGTGCTGAATTTTGTCAAATGCTTTTTCTTCATCTAATGAGATGATCATATGATTTTTATCCTTCAGTTTATTTATATGATGGATTACATTGATAGATTTTTGTATGTTGAACCAGCCCTGCATCTCTGGGATGAAGCCTACTTGATCATAGTGGATAATTTTTCTAATGTGTTCTTGGATTCTGTTTGCCAGTATTTTATTCAGAATTTTTGCATCGATGTTCATGAGTGAGATTGGCCTGTAATTCTCTTTCTTGGTTAAGTCTTTGTGTGGTTTAGGTATCAGGGTAATTGTAGTTTCATAAAAGGAATTTGGCAATGACTGTTCTGTTTCTATATTATGAAATACCTTAAGGCGTATAGGTATTAGGTCTTCTTGCAAGTTATGGTAGAATTCTGCATTGAACCCATCAGGTCCTGGGCTCTTTTTGGTAGGGAGGTTTCTGATAACAGTTTCCAATTCTTCGTGAATGACAGGCCTATTTAGAGCATTTACTTGGTCCTGGTTTAACTTTGGTATATGGTACTTATCTAAAAAAGTGTCCATTTCTTTTACATTTTCCAATTTTGTGGCATACAGGCTTTTGTAGTAAGATCTAATGATTCTCTGAATTTCCTCTGTGTCTGTGGTTATGTCCCCTTTTTCATTTCTGATCTTATTAATTTGTGTGTTCTCTCTCTGCCGTTTGATTAGTTTGGCTAGGGGTTTGTCAATCTTGTTGATTTTCTCCAAGAACCAGCTTTTTGTTTCATTGATTCTTTGGATTGTTTTCTGTGTTTCTATTTTGTTGATTTCTGCCCTCAGTTTGATAATTTCCAGTCTTCTACTCCTCCTAGGTGAGTCTGCTTCTTTCTTTTCTAAAGCTTTCAGGTGTGCTGTTAAGTCTCCAATGTGTGCTTTCTCCGTTTTTTTTTTAAAGAGGTCACTTAGTGCTATGAATTTTCCTTTTAGCACTGCTTTCATAGTGTCCCATAAGTTTGAGTATGTTGTGTCTTTATTTTCATTAAATTCAAAAAAGACTTTAATTTCTTTCTTTATTTCTTCTTTGACCCAGCTGTGGTTCAGTAGTTGACTGTTCCGTTTCCATGTGTTTGTAGCCTTTCTGGGGGTAGCATTGTTGTTGAATTCTAATTTTAATCCATGGTGATCTGATAAGATGCAGGTGGTTACTAATATGTTTTTGTAACTGTTGAAGTTTGCTTTGTTACAGAGTATGTGGTTAATTTTTGAAAAGGTTCCATGAGCCGCTGAGAAGAAGGTATATTCTTTCCTGTTTGGGTGGAAAGTTCTATAGATATCTGTTAAGTCCATTTGGTTCATTACCTCTATTAAGTCTCTTAATTCTCTGTTAGGTTTCTGTCGAATTGACCTGTCCATTGGTGAAAGAGGAGTGTTGAAGTCTCCCACTATCAGTGTGTTTGGTTTGATGGCTGTCTTGAGTTCTAGTAATGTTTCTTTTATATAAGTGGGTGCTTTAGTATTAGGGGCATAGATATTCAGGATTGAGACTTCATTCTGATAGATTTTTCCTGTAATGAGTATAAAGTGTCCCTTTCCATCTCTTCTGATTTATTTTAGTTTGAAGTCAACTTTGTTAGAAATTAGTATGGCCACACTGGCTTGTTTCTTAGGTCCATTTGCTTGATAAACCTTTTCCCAACCCTTTACTCTGAGTAGATGTCTGTCTTTGTGGTTGAGGTGTGTTTCTTGTAAAGAGCAGAATGTTGGATCCTGTTTTCGTGTCCAATCTCTTAGCCTGTGCCTTTTTATAGGTGAATTGAGTCCATTGATATTAAGTGATATTAATGACAAGTGGATGTTAACTCCGGTTGTCATTTTTTATTTGGTAGTAGAGATTGTGTGTTTCCTTTCTTTGCGATGTGCTGGTGAAGGGTCGCTAGATGTCTGAGTTATTTTGGGCAATGTTGGACTCCTTTGTTTGTGAATTTCCTTCTATTACTTTCTGTAAGGCTGGATTTGTGGCTATGTATTGTTTAAATTTGTTTTTATCCTGGAATATTTTGTTTTCTCCATTTATAGTGAATGAAAGCTTAGCTGGGTATAGTAATCTGGGCTTGCATCCATGGTCTCTTAGTTTCTGCAAAACATCTATCCAGGACCTTCTGGCTTTCATGGTTTCCATAGAGAAGTCAGGTGTTAGTCTGATAGGTTTACCTTTTATTTTACTTGACCTTTTTCCTTTGCAGCTCTTAATATTCTTTCTTTATTCTGTATGTTTTGTGTTTTGATTATAATATGGCAAAGGGATGTTTTTTTTTGATCCATTCTATTTGGTGTTGTGTAAGCTTCTTGAACCTTAATAGGAATATCTTTTTTTTTAGGTTTGGGAAGTTTTCTTGTATAATTTTATTAAATATATTTTCTGAACCATTGAGCTGTATTTCTTCTCCTTCTTCTACGCCTATTATTCTTAGGTTTGGTCTTTTTATTGTGTCCCTGATTTCCTGAAGGTTTTGTGATGAGAATTTGTTGGATTTGCTGTTTTCTTTGATCAGTGCATTTATTTTCTCTATGGTATCTTCAGAATCTGAGATTCTTTCTTCTATCTCTTGTATTCTGTTGGTTATGCTTGTTTCTGTAGTCTCTGTTCGTTTGCATAGATTTTCCAAATCCAGCTGGCCCTCAGGTTGTGTTTTCTTCCTTGCCTCCATTTCAGTTTTCAAGTCTTGCACTGTTTCCTTTATCTGTTTGATTGTTTTTTCTTGGTTTCCTAGGATATCATTTACGGATTTACTCAATTCTTCAAACTTTTTGTTATTCTTCTCATCCATTTCCTTAAGGGAGTTTTTCACCTCCTGTTTAAGGGACTCTATTACTTTCATAAAGTCAATTTTTTCTACTTCTTCTTGATTCGTGTGTTCAAGTCCTCCTGTTATAAGTTCGCTGGGTTCTGGTGCTTTCATGTTGTTTTTCAAATTGTTGGAGGAATTCTTGCATTGGCGCCTTCCCATTTGTTCCTCTGAGTAATCCCCTTTGGGTCTTCTTTTAGAAGTTCAATTCACCCCAATGAATTAAATTCACTCACCCCAAAGAATGATGGATCCTCTGGCAGACTGTCAGGTCCCCTTGCAGGCCAAGCAGCTCTCTGACAAAGGGCCTACCTTGCTGCAGGCAGGCTAATGAGGGAGGGGACCTCCCACCGGCCTGGGTGCACTCAATTCCAGGTCCCCAGCGCCCAAACAGGCTGAGCTGTGGGATTTTGTGGCCCCAAAGATGGGAGGATGAGGCGCGGGGGGGGGGATTCTGGGTGCAAGCTGGGAAGGGACAGGAAGCTTAATTTTCTTGATGAGCTGTTGAGACATGTCCTTCACAGTGACTGGGAATGACTGGGCCACTTTTGGCTTGGGGGCCTGCTAGAGTCCCCTCAAGGAGTTTCCTAATGATATCAGGTTGCCTTGTTGGTCTTTTGTTGATCTGCATTTATTGGTGCAATGTCGGGCTTTGTGTTCTACATATACCTGAAGGCTGAGTCCTCCTATTTTTGCCATTCTCAGAGGAGATATTATTCCTAGAAATTCCTTGTCTACAATCCCTTCTCAAATATTTTATTCTACCACAATTAAAATCATTTGCCTTTTTGATGTCTCCTCATTCCTTTGGAAATTGCTTCTCCTACCCAAGATTCAGTATTATAGTCAAATGTCTCAATGTTCATTGTATGCAGGATCAATTCATCCATAGGTGCAGATCTAACCTTTAACAGCCCTAGCATCTATTTGCACTCTAAGTTAGGATTTTCAAAAGCCAGAGATTCACTAAGTACTCATCTAGCATCTGGGTCTGTTACTCCTATTTGTACAACCTTAGTTAATATTTGTAAAATGTCAATAAAGGGTTCTCTCTGACCCCATTTAACCCTGGTATATGAATCCTGGTTCTTGAATCCCATCCCAAGCATTTAAGGCTGCTTTGTAGCATAAGGACAAGATTTGTTCACTGTGAAGAGTTTGAACCTGTGGGTCAGCATAAAGGCCTTCACCAAGAATTTGACCTTGGGAAGTCTTAAGGCCTTTTGCTTTTCAATGTTGTTCCTCAAATTTTGCCTCTTCTTTGAAATAAATTCTAAACATTAATTGAGGGCCATCATCCAGGACTGCTGAAACTACCCGAATCCAGTCATGTGGCATTGCTTTGATGTTAGATGACCATGTTATTATCATCTCCCTAAAAAATGTGTAATTCAAACCATAAGTTACAACAGCTTGCTTAATTTCTTTTAGACCATTCATACCTATAGGTATCCATCTACCTTTTTTGGATCCTTTTGAGCCTTTAGAACTTGATGTTTTGTCAGAGAAGATTACAGGGTAGGAAGCTAAAACACTGGGTATGTCATTGCTGACAGCTCCTAGAGATGTTAAATCCTGTACTTGTGCCTTTCCCCCCGCTCATCAGCTCCAATAATTTTCTCAATCATTTCAAATATTTTTAATATTGTCTTTTGTAAAGCCTGAAACTCCTGGCCTGTATATATTTTATAGTGATTTGAGACACCTAGACTCTGGTGCTCATTCTGCACATGTAATTCCAAGGTCTGAAGTTTCTTCTTTAAAGATCACATCTCATCTTTGGACATTACTTGAATAGCATGCAGAATGCCATCCTGGAAAGATAATCTAATTACTTATCATAATTTTTTTAACAAATTTTGATTGTCAAATTCAATAGAATGAATTCTTTCAGATAACTTCTTAATACCATTAGATATGGATTCAATTGTGTCTGTCAAATTAATGTTATCCTTTTTAAGAGTATTAATATTTCTCAGGTAATTTTTGATATTTGATGGTATTAATCCTGCCAACTATCTTTTCATTATTAATTTGTAATGACTGCATCATTCCTAAAAGTGCCACATTCTTTCTTACTGAGAGAATATGAAGAAAAAACTGAGTCCCAATACTCAATAAATTGAACTATCACCATAACCATACAAGCCTTACATAATACAATCCATAGTATTAGCAAAAAGTTACTAAAACTTCTATATTAATGCAATCTGCCATATTGATTTATTAATTACCTGTTATGTGATCCAGTAAACTGTTTTGGGTGTAATAATCTTTATTGTCCACCAGATGTTGTGGTTGCAGAGTCATGGTAGAGACAGGAACAGTCTTGTGCCGCTTTAGTTTATGAGCTGCTTTACTTTCCCATCTTGGTACAGGTTAAATACTGAGAAATATGCTTTGTTTGACAAATTAAAAGCAATAAATAAATTTTATACAAGGAGCAAGAAAGCCAGAACCCACAGGCAGAGAGCAGAAAACAGAAGCTGCACAAGTCACCACACGGCAAGGAACCACGGCAGGGAACACAGCAGTCATGCATGCACTTGAGAAATTTCCCAGTTATAGCACGCTGTAAGCTCTGCTGTGGTGGGGGGTTCTACAAAAACTGGCTTAGTTAAAAGCAAGCCAAGTGTGCAGGGTTGGGTGATTGCATGGTCTGTGGACTGGCTAGGCCTTTAGGCCATCCATCCTGTAGGCATGGAGTCCAAATACACGTGGGTGCCAAATGAAGAAGGACACTTAAAAGAAATCCCACACTAGATAAGAATTGAGAAATATAAATATATGGTTATTTATTTAGGGGTAGACTCAAAAAAAAAAAAAACTAATCCTGCAGCCGGGAAAGAAGAGAGATGCATGCTCTACATTGGCATAAATAGTATAAGAGGCCATGCTGAAATGGGCAGGTAACTACAGGCTGTAAGACTTCCTACAGCAACTGGTGAACAAAACACTCAATGGAAGATATACATGAATAATGGATGCCTATTTTGGCCATTCTCACCAAAGTACTCAATAAGGAACAGAGGGAACAAGATTTCTCAATCATTTTTTGTGCATCTCTCTGTATTTCTGTAACTATTGTATGAAATGATGTCTTGGAAGAATATCACAAATAGCACAAATAGGAAGCTTGTGAATCTCTCAGATAGAAAAAAAATTGAAAAGAACAACAAGAAATAAAAACTCCAAATTATGGCTCCTTATTTTAGAGAGACAGGATTTCATTTTTAGGAAAAAAAATCAATCAAACAACCAAACAAAAAATGTAATCTCAAACTGTCCATTTTATTCACACATTTAGTAAAGTTAGACAGGTAAATAGATAGACAAACAGACAAAATATAGATAGGTAGAAATTTGTAGTTATGGAATATATTCACAAGTGCCTTGTTTTTATAAACATTGCTTTTAATTTGATGACACAAACAATAAATATGTTAAAAAGAACACACATTCATTATAGTTTATGTATGAAAGAAGCAATTGACTAGACATGGAATGATAAGAGAAGATTGCCTGTAAGTATTGTGAAGGATGAAAATTGACCTAATACATAAAAAGACATAGAAAAGCACACAAAATAGCAGAGATTACTACCCTGAGGCCCAAGGAGCTTGATATTCTCAGTGATAGTGAAGAGAACTTATGTATAATTTGAATCTATTAAAGGATTTGCTTATCCTAAAATTTCAATCCATGTAGATATATTATAATGTTAAATTGGTACTAGAAGTGGGGTATTGCTATGGCAAATCTCACCACTTGTTTTGGGGAGTCAAAGTGGAATAATTTTGGAATTTATTCCTAAATCAGTTTAACAGAACCAACACAGATTTCTGTAGATTCTCTGCTGTCTAATATAGTTTTAGATAGATAGGTAGATAGATAGATAGATAGATAGATAGATAGATATTTTAAATAGATAAAAAGTAATTGTGACCAGTTACTTTTCCTCTCCTAGAACTTTTCCTGAAGAAAAATGGAATAAACTGTTTCTCCAAAATATATTGCATAGTTCTAGTGGTAAGTGGTATTTCAAGATTGTTACTGAACTGCTGGTAATAATTTATTGGTCATATAAATAGACAGAAGGAATCACATTAACATAACATGATATTAAGTTTAAAATTATATTTGTGTAGTTACGCTCTGTAAAATATGAAAACCTATATGTCAACATAATAACATTTGCAAATTAGATGTATATAGCTTCCTCTATCTTTATAAAAGTATGATTTCAAATCAGTGCTTACAATAATAATTAAATAATATGAAGATAATCCTTCCCTATGACATCTTATATCATTTTTTCACATGAAATTCCTCTTACTCAAAAGCAAAACAAAACAAGATAGTTCAGTTACCTAAATTCTATGTTTATTAGTAAAAGACCAGCAGGTAGGAGGAAGTCTTCCAGCAAAGGAAAATATCAGAGAGATTATAGTATAGCACCATGCATGAGAACTGCACAACTTCAAACCAGATAACATAACACCAGTGATAATACGGGAAAGTGGACACAAAATCTACCACTAACCACAGCTCTTTCTGTGTAATTAATACCTGCACAGAATATCATTTTTTATCAAGAGCCATTCTACACATGATCCACATTCTAGAGTATTCCCCATGATCAGAAGCAGTTGGCCCAAATAATACAAATGTCAAGGTTTGTTTGTGTATTCTTTTATTTTGATATATATTTTTAATTTTTTATTATTAAAATTTTCTGCCTCCTCCTCACCTATCATTTCCCTCCCTCTCCCCTCACTCCCCTCCCCATCCCTCTCCAGTCCAAAGAGCAGTCAGAGTTCCCTGCCCTGTGGGAAGTTCAAGGTCCTCCCCCCTCCATCCAGGTCCAGGAAGGTGTGCATCTAAACAGACTAGGCTCCCTCAAAGCAAGTACATGCAGTAGGATCAAAACCCAGTGCCATTGTTCTTGGCTTCTCAGTCTGCCCTCATTGTCTGCCAAGTTCAGAGAGTCTGGTTTGATCCCATGCTTTTTCAGACCCAGTCCAGCAGGCCTTGGTGACCTCCCATTAGATCAGCCCCACCGTCTCAGTGGGTGGGCACACCCCTCGCAGTCCTGATTTCCTTGCTCATTTTCTCCCTCATTCAGCTCCTCATTTGGGCCTTGGGAGCTTAGTCCAGTGCTCCAATGTGGGTCTCTGTCTCTATTTCCATCCATCGCCAGATGAAGCTTCTATGGTGATATGCAAGATATTCATCAGTATGGCTATAGGAAAGGGCCATTTCAGACTCCCTCTCCTCAGCTGCCCAAGGAACTAGCTGGGGACATCTTCATGGATACCTGGGAACCCCTCTAGAGTGAAGTCTCTTGCTAACCCTAAAATGGCTCCCTTAAGATATCTTCTTCCCTGCTCCCCTATCCACCCTTCCTCCGTCCCAACCATCCCATTACTCTAGGGTCTCCCCATCCTCCCCTCCTCACTTTTCTCTCTCCATCTCCCCATATCCCCTTACCCTCACCCCACACCCCCCAAGATCCCAATTTTTGCCTGGCAATCTAGTCTACTTCCAATATCCAGGAGGATAACTATATGTTTTCCTTTCGGTTCACCTTCTTATTTAGCTTCTCTAGGATCACGAATTATTGACTCACTGACCTTATTTATGTCTAGAATTCACTTATGAGTGAGTATATACCAAATTCATCTTTTTGGGTCTGGATTAAGTCACTCAGAATAGTGTTTTCTATTTCCAACCATTTGCATGCAAAGTTCAAGATGCCTTTTTTTTTTTTTTTTTTTTTTTTTTTTTTTTGCCGCTGAGTAGCACTCTGTGTGTATATATTCCACACTTTCTTTATCCATTCTTCCATTGAAGGGCATCTAGGTTGTTTCCAGGTTCTAGCTATTACAAATAATGGTGCTATGAACATAGTTGAACAAATGCTTTTGTAGTATGATAGGGTATCTCTTGGGTCTATCCCCAAGAGTGGCATTGCTGGATCCTGGAGTAGGTTGATCCCAAATTTCCTGAGAAACCGCCACACTGATTTCCAAAGTGGTTGCACAAGTTTGCATTCCCACCAGGAATGGATGAGTGTACCCCTTACTCTACATCCTATTTGCTTATTTATAATGATAGCAAAGGCTATCATTAGTGTTTTTGATTTTAGCCATTCTGACAGGTGTAAGATGGTATCTTGGAAAAGAAATTTTCTATTTATCAAAGATGTACAAACCATCAATTGATACATTGGGAAAATTGTTTTAAGTCACAAACTTAGCAGTTATTTCACCACTAACTTTTAAAACTTGTAATCCAGCATTCATAACATAAATAGTAAATAATGTCTTCTATGGGGAATTACAAATTGGTACAACACTGGAGAAGCAGACGGCATAAAATATGTATTTCAAAGGAAATGTACAGTGTAACGTGATAGCAAAGATTCAACTTCCAACACCCAGCAATGTTTTTTTTTTCTAGAAATTTATCTGAAGAAACAAGAAGTCATAAGGCTGTGGGGACCATGATGTGTACTGTAAAGTTGTTGGTGACTTTTGAAAAGCAGAATGGAGTCAAACACTCAATGGTACAGAATCTATGTGAACCATCACATCTTAGAAACTTTTGGAACATTAATATAAAAATACTAATTATACATTGTGTGTGGAGATAAAAAAAACAATAGCATAGTAATGATAGCGATTTGAAGAAAATAACAAAGAACGTTTGTGTGTGTTCATTAAAACATTTTTTTTTCAGGAAAAGGTTTAACAAAATATCACATTTTGATGTTCTGGTCAGGATCTTGTATCTTTCCTGTCGATCTTTGTAATTTTTTTGTATTTTTAAAATCTTATTTGGCATTTTTTGTTTATTTTTGTCTTCTCAATTTTATTTGCTTATTTATTTATTTGCTGGTGTCTCAGACAAGGTTTCTCTGTGTAATAGTCCTGGCTGTCCTGTAACTCACTTTGTAGACCAAACTGGCTTAGAACTCACAAAAAATCTGCCTGCTTCTCACTCCTAAATGCTGGGATTAAAGGTGTGCACCATCACTCTTGGCTATATTTTGAAGTTTTAAAAGAGACAGTGTGAAAGAACATAAAGTTGATTGGGTAGGGAATAAGGTAGGGAAGAGCAAAGATTATGATCAAAATATATTATTTGAAAAGAAAATTTAAAATTAAATATTTAAATAGAAAAATATATTTTGTATGAAATTCACAAAGAAAATATAAAAGCATCATTATTTTATAAGACAGAAGAAGAAATAGAAAGATGACTCATTGAATAATAGCACCTGTAGGGGGACTCAGTTCAGTTTCCAGCACTCATGTTAGCAACTACATAGAGACATCTGGTGCCCTTTTCTGCCTATGTAGGTAAATATCCACAATGGCTTATACACACATGCATACATATAAGCAAAAATAAACATGAAAAGCATAAATGACAGAATTAAATTATGAAAAAATTCTCATTTCTTTAATTCAATAACAGAACAACAGTTACAGAATAAAATTAGCAAGTGTAAAACTTTTGCAGTAATAGATATGTAAATTAATACAATTTTTGATTTTTTTCATTTCATTTTGTTGCATAACATCTACATTGATATAATAGCTAGTATTGACATGCATGTTTTCTAATTAAGGCTTTATTTTCCTATTTAACTATTTATATTTAACTATTAATATTGGTCTATTTGATCTTGTCACTATATAGGGCTTTTCTCATTAGATGAAGCTTGTTTTTCATATTTCCCACAAAGTAAACTTGCAAAAGATATTTTTTGAATTCTTATAAGTGTATGTTAATTATTTTGGTGTTTTAAAATCATTTCTGCTGGATGCAATTCTGTATATTACAATTTTATTGTTTAAAGTTCCCTATATGTGACACTTAATTTACTTGTGGCATGATGATAATTTAATTTATATTCCCTGAAGTCAGATGTCCTTGTTTTATGTATTTGCCAGGGATTTTTTTTAAAGACATCATAATTTTAGTAGACTATAAGAAGAAAATTGTGTAATGGTCTCTTTTCCCAAGAATAGACGGTGTTCCAGGAAGAACATTTCCAATCCTATTTTGAGAAGTTTTCTGTAATTCTAAAGGATATATATGTGTATATACAAATACGTATATAAAACCTTCTTCATGCAGAGGGAGTCTACATACTGAATAAATGACATTTATCTCATTTCTTTGTCAAATTCTTGTTACCATTAACATTAATTTTTTTTAGTTTTGGAAATCTTAATTCTAAATATAAGTCCTTGTGTCCTAGTGGACAGACATAACAGTAAGCACATTCATTAATTTAATTAGAAACTTGTTTACACTTTTGCTGTCAACGATAATTGTTTGTTTATTTGAACTAAACTCACCTGACTTCGTTAGAAGCATTAGTTTCTGTCAGTAAATGAAAGTGTTCTCGACTTCCATAATTAACAGTAAATTTAAGAGGTTGATTTCTAATAGGATAGGCAATTTTCAATGAGATGACAATAGAAATCAAGGGCAGGATCTTGATTTAATTTAGCCTATGTGATAAAGCTAAACAAAGGACACTAATTATATGGACAATGTTTTCTAAAAATGCTACCTTTTCTCTATTAAGTCTCAAAGTGCACTGCTTAGGCTTTTCTTTCTTTTTTTTAAAAAAAGAACAGAACATGCACAAATGACGTAAGAAAGAGCATGCAATAATGTTTCCTAGGTTGTACTTTTTCTCTATTATTATTTCATTGGTTCAACTTAAAGGAAAATAATTTTAACCAAATTGTAATTCTTTCATTGGTGGCTGGTGAGATGGCTTTGCAATTAAATATACCTGTTACTAAGTAAGATGATTTGAGTTATTTCCCACAGTACATGATCAAAGTAGAGAAAGAATTCCCTTAAATTCTCCTCTGACCTCCTCATGCACACTATGGCACAGGCACACATGTGTAAACACACATATACAAACACAAATAAATATAATTAAATGTAAATTTCTTTTTAAGATCGTATTTTGTCTTTAAGTGGGGCAGTAAAAATGAATAAAGGGAAGAATTTGGAGTTTGGGGTCTTAGAGTTTGATCTCTCACTCTATTAAGCATGGAGTAAGTTTAAATATTCTCTTAAGCTTTTCTGTGCTTTAGTTTCATAATCTGAAGAGTGGAGGTAGATGACATATTTGTTCACTCTTTACATGAAGAAAATGGTTTAAAGTATTGGGTGACAGGTAGTTTGTACTATTGGTTAATTTTTAAGGGTATATATATATATATATATATATATATATATATATATTTCATAATGAACCTGGTTGGTTATTTATGGTTATTTACTGTATTTATTGTAGGACTTGTTAAAACTTATTTTGTAGAAGTAAATCACACAATAGGTATTTCAACATTACTTTATATATGAAATGGAGATAAAAGGAAAGG
The DNA here is from genome assembly GCF_903992535.2 of Arvicola amphibius. Taxonomy (NCBI): domain Eukaryota; kingdom Metazoa; phylum Chordata; class Mammalia; order Rodentia; family Cricetidae; genus Arvicola; species Arvicola amphibius. The sequence goes on along the minus strand of NC_052065.1, from coordinate 84,665,090 downwards.
AGGGAACCTTAAGGTCCTGTATTCATCTCTTAAACCAGTAGTAATATTAGTTTAGCTTCAATTTGAATTATATTGTCTCTTGTAAATTGACTTCAAATCAGTTTCTAAATGTGATGTATTCATTCTTTCAACTCAGTAATTACAATTTAGTCAGCTGAATTGGATATTTTCATTAATGGGTTTATACTGTTCACTTGCCTTAGGCTTATCCTTGTTAACACCAGCTCTTGCTGATATAAACAGTGCCTACCTGCCAACAAAACTGTAAAAGAAGCCAAGTTTGGTGTGGGCTATTTTACTCCACTAGTGACCTCCACATGCATCTCCTCCTTTTTGGCATACCCTTCTCCCTACTCAGCTGCCTATTAACAAGCCAATTTCTACTGTCACCTGGATGGCAACTCAGTGGATAGCTAATGATAGAGGTGAAAAAATAACCAGTTTAAGGATTATTACCTCTCAGTGTGGGTAGATTTAAAGGAGACACATAAAAAAGAAATAAAGGCATAAGAGAACAAAACATAATGGTGACGTTACTAATAATGAGTGGAATTGTGTGAGAAATCAAATATTCTGCTCATAAGTATTTAATTTTTTTTAAGTGCAAGAGTCAGATGTTCAAATTTAATTAATTTAAGACAAAAGCAAACATTAAAATTAAATCAATGAAACTTATAAAACTGTAATATTAATTTACTTGTAAGATTCTCCTCATTTATAGAAATTTGTATAATTTCAAAAGACATATTAAATAGAAGAATTGATTCATTAGGTTCTTATTTATTTTAGTTTAAATGTAAATAAATATGAATAAATACTAAAGGTTACTGAAAACAGAAAGTAGATACAGATGCTACCAAAGGATTAAATGAAGGTATTTGCAAATCAAAGAGAAATAAACCCATTAGTAGTATCCTAATATGTTTCAGTTTTGCTTATAGTTCCCAAAGCCCATGTTTTATTATTTGAAATAATAAGTGGGATCTGAAATGTAAGCTTAAGCAAAATAGATATCTTTGGAACTTAGACATTGTTTTCTAGTACTTGCCCTTATCGGAAGCTTCCACTATATGCATGATAATTCTAAAGCTAGTTTCATACTGTCATAGATGGAACATTTTACTTTTGGCAGCTCCAAAGAGAATAAATAGCACTCTGTTGTTAAAGGCACTGTCTTAGTAACAGTATCTGTGAAAGTGCATTAATGTAAAGATGATCCAAACATTCCTCCAATTTTCATCATAGGTTGGCTTTATCTACTTTATTTGAGAAAAAATCTTAATTTCTTTTCTCATTATTTTCCAAATTACCCACTTGACAGCTACTTCTAAATTAGATACAAATTTCCAATTTTACTCTTAACTTTATTGAGAGCCATAGTCTACTATGGTATATGAAATCTTTCGGAAATCTTGGACTACATAGTTCCTTTTAATGAGGTTATGTTAGTGATACCTATATACAGGGATGTCTGCAAAAATGCCCACCTACACCCTTGTTAAATATAAATTATATTATATTATGTATTAAATATATACTTTAACAGACTTCAATGAAAGAACATAATAAAATTTAATTGCACTATTGTAAATAATGTATTAAGATATATATTAAATATAACTATTAATAGTTCAGGTGAAAAATATTATAAACACTTTATGCATTTTCAGTAATGGTTATTAGAATTTTGCCTTTTTTAAGACCTAGCTTTTCTATTTAATACAATTTAAGAAATATCATCCTTGAAAATTTCATGGGAGTAGCTTTCAATTGACTCCACCAACACTGGGATTTTATCTATGAACTATCTCTAGGATCCCTTTTCTCCATTACTACCACTGGTTGAAATCCCTAAGGCATAATGACACAGAGTTGTTATGAATCTACAGTCATGGATCAAATAGATAAAATATTTGGGTGAGGAAAGCAAAATCTTCAGCAGAATAGTCAAAAGTGAATTCTAAAAACAAATTTATGTGTGTGTGTGTTTGTGTGTGTGTGTGTGTGTGTGTGTGTGTGTGTGTGTGTGTGTGATGTGACATGGACGTGGAAGTAAGAACACAGTTTATAGTTGTAAGTTCTCTGTTTTTACTATGTGGGTCCCAGAGATCAAAACCAGGTCATTAAACCTGATAGCAGGCACCTTTACCTGATGAACCTTCTTCCCAGCCCACGTTGAGCTTCATTCTTTTAAAACACTGTTACATAAGGTCTTTTCCCAAGTGAAAGATAAACATATTGCCTCTTTTAATCTTATGATTAGCAGTCTTACAGTTTTCAATAATTTAGTCAATTGATTCTCTTTCCTCACTATCCTTTCCCCTCTTTCCTCTCTTTTACACATATGGGACAAATTATAATTCTTAGAGATAATACAGTCTAGATTTGTGCTGAAAATTGGTATAGATATCTCAAAGGGAGTCTGTCTATGATACAGTGTGGAAAATAGTTTGCAATAGTATGGTTTATATGTTTCATTATTAATGTATATTCATGTCACTGATTTTCTTTATATTATTGTAGTATCTGAAGATCATCACTTTATCCTCATTCAGTGACTTCTTTTACTCATTTATTGCAATGATGTTTACTGGTAGAAAGCATCATTGTTACTTTGCCCATTTAAAATTACAAAACCATTCATTCTCATAGTCTACCTTCCGAATTCTTAAAGATATTGATATGCTTCTGGATTATTCTTTTCTTTTAGTTTAAACCAAATCATTAGAAAGTATAATGTTAGACATGAGACATTATAAACTAATTTCAATCAGTCCATTTCCAGCAATACAAAGATTTCTTTTTTTTTTTTTTCTTTTCGAGACAGGGTTTCTCTGCAGCTTTTTTAGAACCTGTCCTGGAACTAGCTCTTGTAGACCAGGCTGGCCTCGAGCTCACAGAGATCCGCCTGCCTCTGCCTCCCGAGTGCTGGGATTAAAGGCGTGCGCCACCGCCCGGCCAAAGATTTCTTAACTATGAGCTCATCAAAGTTTCCCAAGGTCAGAATTTATGAAATTATTATTCTCCAACTTAGACTTGCCTTGTTTCATAAGCGAATCAGTAATTTGGTGAGGGACTTTGTGAACACACTCACACCTAAGTCATTATATTAACCATATTTGCTGCCACAGACATTGTTTTACTCTAACAGGGCTTGTAGTTCACTGTGCTTACTTAGTTATTAAACTAATATACCCTTATACAGTTTGTATCAAGGAAAAGCAATTATGTTTCATAGTACTTGGGAACACAGAAATTATTCACCAGAACATAATAAAAAGTAGTTAGGTGGTAACATCTGTGCCTATTATTTTCTAACCAAAAAAAATCCCCTCATATGCTATTGCTTGAGTGTAAGAAAATGAATTTAATATGTGTTTCAAAGCTAGGACAATAAAATGGATTCATTTGTAAAATCAGAGGCTATGCAAGACTGTTACTTTTGAACTTTCTCAATCTGTCAAAAATTATATAATAAAACGCTGTGTGCTAGCAAGTAATCCATGCTAACTCCTATTCTGAAAGAAAGGAAAGACAATGGTGCTGGAGATATGATTCGGCAGTTAAGAATGTTTGCTAAACTTACAGAAAACTAGAGTTCAGTTCATATCACCCACATCAAATGGCTCATAACCACTTGTAACCCCAGCTCTAGACGACTATAAACGTTATTCTTGCATTCATGGGCACCCACACACATATGCACACATATGAACAGAAACATACACATAAGATGAGTAAATATACATACAAAAATGAGAATGGGCCACATTAAGGAAAGGGGGAATAAGATTGGGGATGTGTACAGTCATATTCTATTGTATAACTGTATGAAATTATAAAAATAAAGAAAAAATATCCCAACGTATTTAAATTTTAAAATTGTTTTAAATAATAACACATAAAGAACAAAGAAAAATTAAAATCAAGTTAGGTTTTTTAATGTTCCTTAATAACAAGACCATGTAATATGTAGCTCCTGCATTTATGATAATACTCATTAATATAATTAAATTGTGCAAAGAAAGACTGATAAAATAAAATGATCACAATACAACCAAAGTATATTGGTGTACAGATGTACTCTTAAAAACAAAAAGTCCCTCTTCTAAAGCAAAGAAATCTGTTTTGTATGTGAGATGTCAACTAAAAGATATTGTGTTTGAATACTTGACCCAAGATTGTGACAATATTTTGGAAAGTTCTAGAAAATTTAAGGTGTGGTACTTAACCTGGTATTTATAGTAAGTGTATAGATTTAGGGTTATGAATCATTTCTGAACCTGGACAGGACACTCTGATTTCATTATATTGTAACAACTGTTGGTGCCCACTCTTACCATCACTGGTACAAGTCAGTGCCCCAATAATGCCTTATATGTGATAATGAATCCTATCCCATGAACCAGGAGCTAAGAAAACCCTTCCTCCATTAAATTGCTTCTTTCAAATATTTTGTTACTTCAGAGGAAAGGTACCTAATAAAAGACCCAAACAATGGAAGGTGCTTATAGAAGATATTGTTGGTGAGAAGAAACATTGCATAGAATTTCTCTTAAGTGTTTTTGCCTTCTCCTTATTTTATAGCAAAGTAAAACATGAAACACAACTAGTGCTACAGAATATATGCCATGCATTTTGTAAATCCATAATTTACATTTCATGAAAATAAAATATTCTCAGAAACAAAATAAATAAATTTTCTAATAATACACATGTGATTTGAGCCTACATACTTTACAATGTTGTTACAAAGCTTACCTGTGTGGTGGATTGTGCATTTTCTTTCTAAAAGAAACCCCTTGCTTCATAGTACCCAGAGCATTAGAGTATGAGTTTTGTGAAGACAGACATGAAACCCCACCCACTGCTGTATTCTTAATGTAGAGCATGATCCCAGGTGAAGAGTAGCAGCAGGTTAACTAGTAGTGCTTTAAATCTAGATGCATTCTGTTTTACAGTTGATATTTTGATGGATCTGGTTCCTTAGTATCTATCCATTCTTCCTAAAACCCATA